>NC_084995.1:43062563-43070063 GCF_963854185.1 Sardina pilchardus | reverse complement strand
CTACCTTAACTCTGACATCCGCCCAAGCTCTCCCCCACTGAGATGGAGGTATAAAAAGACTCCCGCTAATTAAATAGCTCATCATTCACCTAGAAATCAAAGCGCTAAGTGACAAGCAAAATACAACCCAAGGTAGGTGAGCCGAGTTGTCTTCGTCGGGAGAGAAGGTGGGGTACAAAGGAAGGTGGGGGTGGGGTGGGGTGGGGTGGGATCCACACAGACAAGGACTGAAACTAAGCCCAATTAGCTCAGTGCAATTAGCTGTATTCATGCTAAAGGCTAATTAAGAGGAAGAGAAGCCATGCTCAAGACTGCACTTTCAAGTTATTATTAGGAGCCCAAAGAAGCCGGCGGAGGATCAGGGTAGGCCCCAGTGAGACTCAGCACCTGAAACACACACCTAGTTCCCCTCCCATCCGCTCCGCAACTCCGTACGCCGCAGCGGCAGGGAATCCTCCGGCGGATTGCAGTGGCTTGCCTCACCGACCTGCTTTTCCACAGCCCAACTGGGAACCTTTTACACAACCTCAAAACCAACAAAAAACCCAGAAAAAAAGGAAAACAATTTCTATAATTTCCATTAAATAAAAGAGATGTTTCTTCCATTAAAAGTGGGGGAGGCCATCTGAAGGACTGGCCCTGATATGAGAAGGGCTGGTATTTACCGTCTGTGATCAGGCTCATTCGGTTAGAGCCATACAATACTCACAAGTATAAATAAAGTCAATTTCAGTGAGGGAGAGGAAGATGGAAGTCCGTCCCTTTGCTATAGATTTGGTCTATTAATGTCCCGGTCAATGCGCACCACCCTGCTAAGAGGTTGCTCCTGCCCCCCCCCACGGACGACACAGGCGGAGGAGAGTTGGATATAAGATGGCCGCCGTCAGCTAGGATTCCTAATGCATGTCTCAGAGGATGTTGGGGTATTGATGCGACACCAAAAGTCGTACGGTCCACACGCCTTGTGTTCCTCAAAGGTAAGTGTTTTGTCCTCCGTGATGGTTCTGTTTCGCACTGGAGGGTGTCAAGTTCACGCTAATGACCCTGTAGAGTCAAGGCTCTCAGGCACAAAGACATCATGCTGGATACGATAGGGATCGTATTATGATCTAGAAGTGACTTTCCACAAATTAAAATAAGAATTGGATGCCAAACCAGCACGCAGTCTCAGAATGTCTTTAAACAGCACACAGGTAACAGCGTGCAGGTACTGTAGCAACTCTTCTCAAGGACAGAGTCGGACTTTCAAGTCCTTTGTTTACCGGCTCAAATCAAACTCTGCAGATGAGCAACTTCTTTTTTAAGGGCTGCAGCAGCAAGAAAACTCGCTGGATGCCCGCGGGCCCCTGGGCCATGTCTACACAAACACCCACACATCTAAAGAAAGAACCAGGTGTACCAACACCCCAGCCTGCCGCCGAGACAAGAGCCTGCAGTCTCGCCAGACCTGACAGCAGTTCACTTAAAAAACACAGTGACTGTAGCGAATCCTCGCTCTCCGGCTCCCTTTCTTCCTCCCTCCACTCCTTTGTCAATAGTGTATAATTGTTTTCTGAGATGCTGCTACCTCCGCCCCCCCCCCCCTCCTCCCCCTCTCCATGCACCACTTCCATCTCATCCCTCAACGCTTTATAGCCCGTGATTCCTTGTGTGAATACATCCATTTGAATAACAGATGTTTATTTGCAGTCGGGGGAGCCCCCTCAGGATGCTAACGGGGGCCTTTCTCCAGAGGCCGCGCGGACGGCTGGATGTGTCTTGGAATAAATAAGTAAAGGCAAAGAGGGGGAAACGCCAGGGGTGCAGAGGTTCCTGGTGGTCTCGCCGAAGCGCCTCCAGTAATAAAGGGGAGGGGGGGGGGGGGGGGGTAAACGAGAATGTTGGCTCGCACTCAACAGCGGTGGACCGCATTCATCAAAGCGCGCAGCCCAAATGTGGCCGTCGGCGCACGGACAACGGTGAAAAACAAACCGGGAAAAAAAAAAAACACAGAGTGAGACATTGCTCTCCTGGCTGGTTGAGGCAAGGAGAAGTTCAGGATGCATTTAAGCGCATTTATCAAGTCATTCTCACAAACCTGAGGGAGAGATGAAGCACAACAGGCTTATGGTAATAATGAACGTCCAGGTAGCATGTGTTGATGCAAAGCTTCCACGGAGGCCAACCAGAGAGCACTATTAAGCAACAATAACATGTTTACAACAACCACTACCGTCAGTAGGACTTCAGAGAAACTGGCTCTTTGAGGAAAAACGTTATTGATCGTTACATAATATGAGGGGGGGAAAAATGTAGAAAATATGCAAAGACAAAAGATTGTCTACGGAGGATAATGATCCATTTTAATGTGCATTCCTCTGACTCCCCTGCCTAGAAAGAAGGAAGGGCAGCCCTGAGCCATCCATTGGCCATTATTTGATCTTTTACCTGAGCTAGCAAACCCAGCTTAGAGCACAAACTGCCATCCACAGCCCCTGGGAGCGGCGCAGTACATCACTTCTGACCACTGGGCTTGCGCTCGCTAGCTATTTCTTCCCCTCCTTTTCTCCTCTCATTCCCCCCTCTATCCATTTCACGCTCGGCACACAGGAAAAACAAGAGACAGAAAAGCACTCCTGGCACTTTGAGGCTGCGGAGGAGGAGGAATCGCGCTCGCATTTAGGGGTGAAGGACTAAGGAAAGGCATCGTTTGGAGCCACTGTGGGGAATTGTCTGCGGTCTAAGCCCGGAAAGACGGCTCTGAAGTCGGGCAGCTTGCCCCGGCGGACCCAGCGCCGCTGCTGGTAGTGAGGAGCAGACGCCGCACACATAAGGCCATCTGTGGAATGGCTCAAGGGCACGAGGCGGACCGCTGGGGTCCAGGCCTGGTCAGACCTAGACGCTCGCTTGTGAGCGGCACTCAGACGGGGCTGGAGGGGAAATCAAACAGGCCCACAAGAGCTGGACCCGAGCACATGACAACACGGCTCCTCTGGTGCAATTATAAAAAGCTCCAGAATCCCCACAGAGTTGTTGTTTGGCAACGATAAGCTGGACTTGGACTGTGTAAAGAAGGGCTATAAACACATGGCGTACTGTATGACACATGCTTTAAACTATTAGTACTAATAATAAATGTTCTCATGAAAATAATGTTCTCGTCAAGGTGTGAATGCAGTCTTGGGGCACCTGAAACCTGCCCAGTACCATCAAACTAGCCATTGAAGTATCCAACTCAAACTAGCCAAAGAATTTGATAAAAAAAATATAATAAGAATAAGAATAAGAAAATACACAAAACCACAAAACACAAGTAGCAGCCCATCAGTCCTCAGTCATATGACCGGCTGCTTCCATATTTACACTGATAACGCTGACTCCTAGCAGCACAAGGCATTCAAATAGCTTGCTGCTTTCTAATTCACATACAATGTGTTCAGAACCATAGAACACAAAGACTGAGCCATCAGGCCTGACACAGTAAGGACTACTAGAGGCACTGCATGCATGCTCTTTGAAATGATTAATACAAGTTTTAATTTCCTAATTTCAGTAATCAGACACAGCCATGACATGCGTTGCCATCGCATAGCAACCCCCACCATATCATTAAACGCTGAGCCAACTTTTAGGAATAATTAATTTAACAAATAATTGATGGAAGGGGCAAGCACTCGTGGTCTTTTTCAAAACATGCATAAAACATGACTTGTCTCAGTGTTCCCCCTATCTTAGCATCTTAGCTTAGGACCCAGGGCAAAAGACTCTCATTACTCCAAACACCTTTTAGCAATCAAGATGAAAAGGAAAAACAGCGGCGCAAAAAGGGGTAAACTTTATTAAACTTCATTAAAGTCAAAGTCGGGGATCACGTCTGTAATGGTCACTCTCAGTGGAGGGTGCGCAGCACAAATCATCTCAAAGGCTTTTTCCCCGCGTAATGGCTGCCTAATTCACGCTTTGATGTCGTCTGAGAGTGCCAGGCTGCGGCTAAGGGCCGTGTTTATTCTGTTTATGAGGCCTAAATAATTCCTGCCTCTTTTCACCAGCAGACCTTTAACAACAATTAACAAGTGTGGACACACGGCGCGCCAGACAGATGCATAATGAGCCCGAGAGAGAGAGAGAGAGCGAGGGAGAGAGAGAGGGAGGGAGGGAGAGAGATAGGGAGATAGTGAGAGACAGCCAAAGCGAGAGAGAGCGAGAGTGAAAGAGAGAGCGAGAGAGAGAGAGAGAGAGAGAGAGAAAGAGATCAACATTCATCGCCTCGCTACACGACAAGGAAGAAATTTCAATTGGAGTACATCTGCCTATTGGCTTGATTTGCTCTTGCAATTTACCTAATTTAAATCATTTTCCCCAAGAGTGCATTCTAGGCCGATATCAAACTGAGGTTTGTCTGACATTCAAGTCGTGTTGTTTCTTTATAACATAAGTGTTGATGAGTCCCTTCTGTTATCCTGCCAATTTTAATCTCCACTGAGGGCAAACATCACTGAGCTCAACACCACAGCATGGCCCCATTAAACATGAGACGCTTTTACAATAACGCTCTCACTTCAGAGCTATTAATGAAGCAGCCACTGCACACATTGACCTTAGCTACTGTACACCGTCCTTTGCATGCAGGCAGGCGTTAACCATCTTAACGTATACAGTAGCAATTTATTGGACTTATTTAATACTTATTCAACACTACATCCCTCGGATGTGCGATTTCACTGTGAACGGCTTCACTCAACCCTCTCAGTTTTCGGCACATGTTGAAAGAGCCTTGATGGTATTTCTACACACTCTCATGGATGCCCTTTCTAGCTCCATCCTTGTGTGATTGAGGAGCGGAGCGGAGAGGAGAAAACACAAGGCCGGTGTGAGGAGGAGGAGGAGGAGGAGGAGGAGGAAGAGGAGGAGGAGGAGTAGGAGTAGGATGAGGAGGAGGAGGAGGAGGGGTCGGTCGGTGTGGAGGACTCCCAGAGCTGACAGGCTGCCCTCCACGTCTCTGCTGAAGAGGAGAGGAGAGGAGAGGAGAGGAGAGGAGAGGAGAGGAGAGGAGCGCGCTCATTAGCGGGCGATGGCCGCCCCGCCCGCACTGCCCCCCGACTTTTATGGGCGCACGGTGGCCAGGGCCGCAACACACACACACACACACACACACACATACACACACACACACACACACACACACACGAGCACCTGCGTCCGGGCGCCGCCGCCAGGAAATGAGCGGGCGCGGCGATGGGGCTCCTGCGGCCGCCGCTGCCCCGGCCCTCTCCGCGCTACAGCCGCCGCCGCCGCCAATTACGCCCGCCGCTAGGAGGTAATTAACCATTAACGAATCATCGCAACACTTACGAGCGCAACCTTCACGAGCACAATCATCTTAATACGGTCAGCAGAATGGCACGCTGCCACTTAGCGGGCGTCCAGAGCGGGCGCGCTGGCTTGTTATTGCGCCGCTCGGCCCCGCGCTTAATTGTTGGCTATCAACGGTAATTTACTTCGCTGGGCTGCGAAACAGTTTGATAAAGAAAGCCCAGCCTAATTACACCTTCCGCACTCTCCCCATCCCTCTCGCCCGACACAATAAACATGAGATGCAGATTAAGACGAGAGAGAGAGAGGGGGAGAGAGAGAGAGAGAGAGAGAGAAAGGGGGGGTAAGATGGAGAAAGAGTGAGAGGGAGAGGAGAGAGAGAAGGGGGAGAGGATGAGCGGATGGAGAGGGGCAGCAGGTTGGGTAGAGAAAGAAAGAGAAAAAGAAAGAGACTCTCTTTGAGAGACAGAGACAGAGGACAGAGAATAAGAGAAAAGAGAAAAGAGAGAGAGAGAAAAGAGAGAGAAAAGAGAGAGAAAAGAGAGGAAAGAGAGAGAGAAGAGAGAAAAGAGAGAGAGAGCGAGAGAGAAGAGGGAGAGAGAGAAAAGAGAGAGAAGAGAGAGAGCGAGAAAAGTGAGAGAAGAGAGAGAGAGAGAGAAGAGAGAAGGGAGAATGTGTTTTGGAGGGGACCTGTGCTTACTCAATCACACTGGGCTGCTAATGGTCAATGGGGCCAGACGGGATCAAAGGGAAGCTGCCCTCTCTGTGCTCCTCCTCCTGTTTTAAGTAAAAGCACGAGTTAGCCCTGGCAAAGTTTACTTAGCGCTGGCCTGGAGCCGCGTGAAGGGGATCAGCGCTAACCCCCGCGGACAGCCGCTGCGCCGCGCCGGACAGAGCCTCTCCCTCGTGCTCGCCGCAGGTCACTTCCACCGGAGCGCCGCCGCGGCTAACGTTAGCCACGCCACGCCATGCCATGCCATCGCACAGCACAGCACAACACAGCACAGCACAGCACAGCCCCGGCCCTTAACTGGCAACCGCCGCAGCTAGCCTGTAATTAGCTCAGACAGCGAGAGAGTGAGAAAGAGAGAGAGAGAGAGAGAAAGGGAGAGAGAGAGAGAGAGAGAGAGAGAGAGAAAGGGAGAGGAAGAGGCAGGCAGGCTACATCATAATGAGCTCAGTTGGGATTAGGAGGACAGGGCAGGGGGGGTAGAGGGGGTGTGTTTGGGGGGGGGGGGGGGGGCTGTGGGGGTGAGGGGGCCTCCTGTAGGAGGGTAGCGGTGGAGCACTGGAGATCAAACGGGGGAGGGGAGCGGAGGAGAGGAGAGGAGGGTGTGTGTGTGTGTGTGTGTGTGTGTGTGTGTGTGTGTGCGGCGGGCTGGCAGGGTGAGCCACCTCGGCGGCGATGGGCCAGCAAGAGAGTCCCGACAACACCGCGGGGACACGGCCTAATGAAGAGCGACACCTCCAGCACACACACCAGAGCCACAGTAATTAACACACGCCTGCCCCGCCGCGCTCTCGCGCACACACACACTGAGCGCACACACACATGCGCGCGCACACACACACACATGCGCGCGCACACACACACACTGAGCACACACACACTGAGCACACACACGAGCGCGCACACACAGACACACACACACACACACACACACCGAGCACACACACACAAGCGCACACACACACACACACACACACTAGAGGGTTGAGCTGGAGCTCAATGTGCCACCAGCACAGTGCTTCCCTCTAGGGACTCGGCACTATCCACACATTTACCAAAGGGTTCCTGAGTGCAGGGTACAGGGCACAGGCCAACTCCAGCAGGTCATGCATAAACAGCTCCCGTTACATAGGGGCAGCCGTGCCAACGGAGCCGTGATAAGCGGCCGAGCAGCATGAAAACACCTCGCCCCGTCCCCGTCCCCGTCCTCCGAGCGGCCGCTTTTAACCGCATTACTTCTTGGCACCGCGCGCACGCGGACGACTCTGCCGTCTCTCGGAGTTGGCGCGGAGAAATCTCTTCTCGTCGCGCCACGTGACAAAAAGACGGGCCTGAGACCGAGACACTTCCGAGACAGTCCCAGTGTGAGCGCTCATAAGACGACGACTCTCCTTCTTCCAGCCACAGGAGACGGGCGCGGACGGGCGCGAGCGAGAGCGAGCGCGAGGAGAGGAGAGACAGCGCAGACGGAGAGGAGG
>NC_084995.1:43015063-43057563 GCF_963854185.1 Sardina pilchardus | reverse complement strand
ATGTGTCTGTGTGTGTGTGTGAGTGTGTGTGTGTGTGCGTGTGTGTGTGTGTGTGTGTGCGTGTGTGTGTGTGTGTGTGGATGTGTGCGTGTGTGTGTGTGCGCTGCTGTGCTGCAGGCAGGCGGGCGGGCGGTGATGTGCTCTTCCACACTGACCCTGGCACCTGGGACATAATCACAGGCCGCCGTGTCAGCGGGCAGCCAATGGGGAGCGGGTGACGAGCCCACACCGACCACGCGCCACACAGCATGGGGGCGCCCACTGAGCGAGGTTACCCCCGCCAACCCCCCGCCACCCCCCGCCACCCCCCGCCACCCCAAATCGCCCGCAAATACTGGCCTTAGCCTGCCAGCCATTACAAAAAAAAAAAGACGACGAAAGCACGGGCGAAGGGAGGGGTGGGGAGGGGGGGGGCCGTCGGGGGTGGGGGAGGAGGGGGTGGGAGAAAAGGCCAGAGATTACATGGGACTTTTCAGAGGTGAACATATAGATTTTCCTGACAAGAAAGGCCCCCTATTATTCTGACCTTAGCTGGCAGCGAGCAGTGAGGGAAACAAGGCTGCGAGGGGCTGCTTTCTGCTTGAGTGGCCAGGGCTGGGAGCCTTGTCCAGCGCCGCTCTGAAGGGAGGCAGGCTTGTTTACCGCCGCTATGACACGGCAGCGCTGGCGGGAGGGAAATGCGGGGCCCTGAACCCTGTTATTATTAACAAGGACAAAGAGAACGCGCCGCGGCAGGCAGAGGCCAGACGGCAATGTGACAAGTATGGATTTACTGCTCCCAGATTCACAAGAGAGGACACACACTAAAACCCTTCAACAACAAACCCGTGAAGGGAAAAAAAAATGATAAAAACACACACACACACACACACACACAGAGACAGACAGACACACAAACAAACACAACTGGTCTCTAATGAAGGAGGCTGGGCCAGAGGAGAGGGGAAGGGAGAGGAGCGGCTAGTCAGCAGACAGATTGATGGGCTGCTTCCCCGTGTCCGAGTGACAGGGCATTAGCCACATCATAGCATTTGCAGGGCCCTTCACGCAAGAGCCACACTTCTGGCCAGGCCCCCTCCCCCAATCAATAACAGTCCTTATAGCTTACTACAGCTGGAAGGACTCAGAAAATCAACTCTGCTCACAAAAAAACAGAACTTCAAATAAAAAAAGATATCTTTTCTGCATCCCTTTAGTTAGAAATAAAAACATTCCTTTGCATTAGTGGGACGCGGCAGAGGGTTCAAATGGCCGACAGCGTAAACGTACTGTAAGGCCGTGTGTGTGTTGAGTGGCGGTGGTGTGCCTGTAAGGGGAGCACTTGACAGACTCGCCCCTCAAGTTGAGCCTAAGAGGTACACGAGCCCTGCAGAGAAAGGGCTGTTAATTAGAGAAATGACCTGCGGTAGCATCTTTACGCCTCACAGCTACAGGAGACCCAATGATGGCCGCACACCACGCCTGCCCCATCTGTCTAAAGGGTGGAGAAGAGAGGAGCAGAGTGGAGAAGAGAGGAGGAGAGGAGAGTGGAGGAGAGGAGGAGAGGAGGAGGAGAGGAGGGGAGAGGAGCGGAGAGGAGCGGAGAGGAGCGGAGGGGAGCGGAGGGGTGGGCTTGCTGTCTGTCTACTATCCGCTGCTCTAACATTTGGTAAGAGAGATAGGAGAAAGAGATAGGAGAGAGAGAGAGGATAGAGAGAGGAGAGAGAGAGAGAGAGAGAGGAGAGAGAGAGGAGAGGGTGAGGGTGAAAGAGAGCAAGAATGAAGGTCAAAGGAGTGAAGGAGCTGATGGGTTGAGACAGAGTGCAGTTCCTGCAGAACACACACACACACACACACACACACACACACTCAAGCAGTTTCTCTCCTGCTGCTTCATTGCTCTCGCCGACGCCGAGGAGTGTGTGTTTCTGAACAACCGTGTGTGAATAAACGAGCGCATGTGTGTGAGTGTGTGTGCGTGTGTGTATATATATATGTGAGTGAGACTGAGAGAGAGAAAGAGAGTTTGTGAGTGAGTGGGTATGGGTTAGAAAAGGTCACTGAGGAGGCACCGCTCAGCCGCACAACACAACGGTCACTCTGAGTGGAGAGGGGAAGGGAGCCGGTCTCTGTCCTCTGGTCCTTCTGCCCGCATCTGCACACAGCCTCACGCCACCACCCCAGTAAACTCCACCTCACCCCCTCAACACAAAGCCTCATTAGCCCTCAGCCTGGCATCTGGATTATACACACACGCACGCACGCACACACACACACACACACACACACACACACACACACACACACACACACACACACACACACACACACACACACACACACACACACACACACACACACACACACACACACACACACACACACACACACACACACACACACACACACACACACACACACACACACACACACACACACACACACACACACACACACACACACACACACACACACACACACTCAAGAATGGCCTCCTCCCGGGCCAAGGTGCAGTTAGGTGCGGCGTGGGAGCGGGCGAGGCTCTCGGAGGCATTCTATCGGTCAGGCTGTAATTGCTGCTGGGGGGTAATAATTGAGTCATCAGGACCGAGTGGAGCAGGAGGAGGAGGAGGAGAGGGAGAGGAGGAGAGGAGAGGAGAGGGCGTCTGAGCAGCCCTTCAGCAGGAGGAAGAGAGGAGGAGAAGAGGGAGAGAGAGAGGAGAGGAAGAGAAAGGGAGAGAGAAGAGAGAGGAGAGGTAGAGGTAGAGAAAGGGAGAATGAGAAGAGAGAAGAAGAAGAAGAGAGAGAGAGAGATGAGAGGTAGAGAGAGAGAAGAGGTAGAAAAAAGGGAGGATGAGGAGAGAGAAGAGAGAGAGAGAGGAGAGGTAGAGAAAGGGAGGATGAGGAGATGCCCAGGTGGCTTCTCCTTTCCCAGAGGTGCTGTGACATTCACACATGAGGGGACAAATGAGGAGGGTCATAGTGATCACAGGCCAATGAGACACCAGCACACACACACACACACACACACACACACACACACACACACAGAGAGAGAGAGAGAGAGAGAGAGAGAGAGAGAAGATACGGGGCAGGGAATGAGCATACCGAATAGAGAATATGAAAGAGAGTGTAGAGAAGAAAGAAGAGAGAGAGAGAGAGAGAGAGAGAGAGAGAGAGAGAGAGAAAGAGAGAGTGATGAAGTGGTGAACAGGAGATGTGCTGGTGCCTCCTCCCCACCTTGAGCGTGAGCAGCTCCTGCAGCCTCTGGATCTTGGCCTCCTCTTCCTCCTCCTCCTCCTTCTCCTCCTCCATCGGCGCTCGGCGGCTGCTCCGCGGGGACAGGGACCTGGAGCGCCGCCCCAGTGCATCCTGGGAAAGGGAAAGCACAGGGCACAGCCAATCAGCTCTAAACACTAACCTCAATAACCCGTGAATGTTTAACCCCCACATAACCACATGTACCATTAAAACACACACACACACACACACACACACACACACACACACACACGGAGAGAAAGCGGGAGAAAACAAACAGGATGCCAGAGGAGCGGTGAGCAGCAGAGGTCCCAGCCTGGCGCGGTAGAGGAGCTGCTCTCCCCTGTAGCCCACTAATGAGAGTGTTCATTTACATTTACATTGTTTCTTTGACAATAATGACGTCCCATTAGGGAAGACTAAAGGCCTGCCGACTGCAGAGCGAGGCCGGCCTCATTACCTGAGGTGTGTGTGTGTGTGTGTGTGTGTGTGAGTGTGTGTGTGAGAGGGAGAGAGAGAGTGTGAGAGTGTGTGAGAAGGAGGGGGGCACCTCTAATTGCCCTGGAAGGACCCTGGGCCGCTCTTGATAGGACAATAGGAGGAGAGACCGGGCAGGAGAGGAGAGGAGAGGAGAGGAGGAGAGGAGAAGGGAGGAGAGGAGAGGGGAGGAGAGGAGAGGAGAGGAGAAGGAAGGGGAGGCGAAGGGAGGGGAGGAGAGGAGAGGAGTAGAGAGGAGGGGAGAGGAGGGGAGAGGAGAGGAGAGGAGAGGAGAGGAGAGGAGAGGGGAGGAGAGGAGAGGAGAGAGGAGTAGGGAGGAGAGGAGAGGAAGAGAGAGGAGAGGAATAGAGAGGAGTGAGGGGAGAGGAGTAGAGAAGAGAGGAGAGAGAACAGAGGAGTAGAGAGGAGAGGAGAGGAGAGGAGGAGAGAGGAGTAGGGAGGAGAGGAGAGGGGAGGAGAGGAATAGAGAGGAGTGAGGGGAGAGGAGTAGAGAAGAGAGGAGAGAGAACAGAGGAGAGGAGAGGGGAGGAGAGGAATAGAGAGGAGTGAGGGGAGAGGAGCAGAGAAGAGAGGAGAGAGAACAGAGGAGAGGAGAGGGGAGGAGAGGAGAGGAGAGGAGTGAGGGGAGAGGAGTAGAGAAGAGAGGAGAGAAAACAGAGGACAGGAGAGGGGAGGAGAGGAGAGGAGAGAGAACAGAGGAGAGGTGAGGGGAGGAGAGGAGAGGAGAGAGAACAGAGGAGAGGTGAGGGGAGGAGAGGAGAGGAGAGAGAACAGAGGAGAGGTGAGGGGAGGAGAGGAGAGGAGAGAGAACAGAGGAGAGGTGAGGGGAGGAGAGGAGAGGAGAGAGAACAGAGGAGAGGTGAGGGGAGGAGAGGAGAGGAGAGAGAACAGAGGAGAGGAGAGGGGAGGAGAGGAGAGGAGAGAGAACAGAGGAGAGGTGAGGGGAGGAGAGGAGAGGAGAGAGAACAGAGGAGAGGAGAGGGGAGGAGAGGAGAGGAGAGAGAACAGAGGAGAGGAGAGGGGAGGAGAGGAGAGGAGAGAGAACAGAGGAGAGGTGAGGGGAGGAGAGGAGAGGAGAGAGAACAGAGGAGAGGTGAGGGGAGGAGAGGAGAGGAAAGAGAACAGAGGAGAGGTGAGGGGAGGAGAGGAGAGGAGAGAGAACAGAGGAGAGGAGAGGGGAGGAGAGGAGAGGAGAGAGAACAGAGGAGAGGTGAGGGGAGGAGAGGAGAGGAGAGAGAACAGAGGAGAGGTGAGGGGAGGAGAGGAGAGGAAAGAGAACAGAGGAGAGGTGAGGGGAGGAGAGGAGAGGAGAGAGAACAGAGGAGAGGAGAGGGGAGGAGAGGAGAGAGAACAGAGGAGAGGAGAGGGGAGGAGAGGAGAGGAGAGAGAACAGAGGAGAGGAGAGGGGAGAGGAGAGGAGCAGCTAGAGGAGGACGTGGGCAGGAGCGGCTAGAGGGCGGCACAGGAGGGAGCAGTAGGACACATGGCCAGGTGGAGAGTACTGTAGGTGAGCTGGGTGGAGAGTACTGTAGGTGAGCTGGGTGGAGAGTAGGTGAGCTGGGTGGAGAGTACTGTAGGTGAGCTGGGTGGAGAGTAGGTGAGCTGGGTGGAGAGTACTGTAGGTGAGCTGGGTGGAGAGTACTGTAGGTGAGCTGGGCTGAGAGGCCAGGGGGTCGCTAGGGGTCCCACAGGAGACCAGGAGATGTGATGTGGAATGGAAGAGCTCTATGAGGGGCATCCAGGAGACACAGGTACAGTATGCATGGCCATAACTCCACATGATTAAAGCAGCAATCCAAATCCCCTCTGCAGCTGCTGACACAAACAGTGGGGAGTGCTGATGACATGTGTGGACAGTGATCTATGGTGAAGTTCAGAGTAAAAGTTCCCTTCTGTAACATAAGGTATCCATCAGGGTCACCTAATTATTCTCGTAAGCTCTGCCACAAACAACTTAATTAATTGATCTGCCTTGTCTCTGCATCGCTACGCTAACCCTTGGCAGGTGATAATGAATGCACCCCAGTGGCCAGTAACGTATATAACTGATCAGGAAACCTCTACATGCAACATTTCAACTCATGACAATGCTAACAAGCATTGAGATCAAACATTTCAGAACTGCTGGCAAATTATGCAAAATTCTCATAAGACAAATGACACCTACTGAATATGATATTGCTGTGCTCGTTCCACCTGAATGCCCTCCACCGAGGCCTTCTCTTAATCCCTAGTTTGGCTTGATTTTAATAAAGCACATTCCGAGACCCTTCCTGACCAGTCAATTCAAAAACGTACTTGGTCATTAGAACAGGACATTCCAATCCTCTCACCAAGAGCATAATGAATCATTTCCTCACTTAATTCACCCAGTACACATTTTGATGGCAGTGCAGAGAGCCACTTCATCTGTTTCACATTTTTTGAGAGAGAGAGAGAGAGAGAGAGAGAGAGAGGAGAGAGAGAGAGAGAGAGAGAGAGAGAGAGAGAGAGAGAGAGACTCCATGCTCATAGTGGTGCAGGGTGACATGAGTCCAACTGAGGGCCGTGGCCTGTGTGTGCCACCTGGCCCAGGTGTGTCGTGTGACGGGGGGCTGGAGGGTGGAGAGGAGTGATGGAGGTCCTGCAGACCTACTCCTGCTCAGGGTCTCCACCCAGCCACCCTCATGTCCTCACACAGCAGGCCAGCAGCTGGCTAGCAGCTAACACACACACACACACACACACAGGCATACTCAAACCATATGCACAAGAGGGAGCTGAAGGTCAACACTACATAGTCGTTCTTAGTACATGCATACCATGCTACAACCATCACACACACACACACACACACACACACACACACACACACACACACACACACACACACACACACACACACACACACACAGAGTTAGCAGAGGATGGGGTGGGCTGGGGGTTAATTAAAGCATCAATGGCTGTCTTTATAGTGGCAGCTCTGTCATATCTTGCACATGTGGCCCAACTCTTCCCTGCCCCTGTGGTGGCTGAATGGGAGCACTGTATGGGTGTAGACCTATAGCCCACTCTACCCCCAACACACACACACACACACACACACACGCACACACGCACACACACACACACACACACACACACACACACACACACACACACACACACAGGACCGTGGGGAGGGGGGGCAGAGGGCTGGGTGGCTGACATTAGCGCGACCACGATCCAAGAGGAGAGCAGTGGGCTGGGTGAGTGAGAGAGCCCAGCAGTAATAGCTTATTCAAGTGCACCTGAAATAACTGGTCATCTAGGAGCACACAGGGTACCCCACAGATCAAACACTTGACCTACACATGAGGGACATGAGGGATGGGGAACATATACTGACATGCAACATGAGCATAGAGATGGCTTAAGGAACAAAGAATATCATACCAATTAGTAGGCTACTCGTCTCTTCACATAAAATATCATGTTGGTGTGTGCATTCTTCATGATTTTTTCACATTTGGACATGGTTCAAGCCTTACAAAAGAAAAAGTGTTTTTTAGGCTGATTGATCAGGCATAGGCCTTATGGACACTTATTAGCATAGTATAGTAGAGTAAGCATGATCATATGCTAATTTACTAGCTTGCTTATTTTCTGAAGAGACGCATATTTTCCCCTTGGGATTTACAATATCATTGATGTTATTGTATCCATAATTCTACCAAAGGAAAAAATGAGACCTTGTGAAAGAAATTCAAGACTTTGCAAACTAAATTCAATACTTTTAAGGCCTTAATTTGACAATATCACATTTAGGACGTTTCCAATACTTTTAAGACCCCACGGGTACCCTGGCGATGACAACTGCTATGGCTTAAGTAGCACTGCGTATGGGCATCAACAAGTGCCACTTCAGTTCCTGATTACCCCTCATTAATTCCCTCAGAGACACGGCCTGAGTCTCCATTTATGATCATCGGGACCCAAAACCACTTTAATGTCTAGAACATATAGCCGATGAATCTAGAACATATAGCCGGTGTTTCCAGAAGTGGCGCGTGCTGTATAACTGGACTGTGCTGCTGGGCTCAGAGGGCATCCATCCCCAGCACTGAGCCTGTAGAGCACATGCTGTATAACTGGACTGTGCTGCTACTATGGGCTCAGAGGGCATCCATACAGCGCTGAGCCTATAGACTCTATAGAGCACATGCTGTATAACTGGACTGTGCTGCTACAGTAGGCTCAGAGGGCATCCATACCCAGCACTGAGCCTGTAGAGCACATGCTGTATAACTGGACTGTGCTGCTACAGTAGGCTCAGAGGGCATCCATACCCAGCACTGAGCCTATAGAGCACGTACTGTGTAACTGGACTGTGCTGCTGGGCTCAGAGGGCATCCATACCCAGCACTGAGCCTGTAGAGCACATGCTGTATAACTGGACTGTGCTGCTACAGTAGGCTCAGAGGGCATCCATCCCCAGCACTGAGCCTATAGAGCACATGCTGTATAACTGGACTGTGCTGCTACTGTAGGCTCAGAGGGCATCCATACCCAGCACTGAGCCTGTAGAGCACATGCTGTATAAGTGGACTGTGCTGCTACTGTAGGCTCAGAGGGCATCCATACCCAGCACTGAGCCTGTAGAGCACATGCTGTATAAGTGGACTGTGCTGCTACTGTAGGCTCAGAGGGCATCCATACCCAGCACTGAGCCTATAGAACACATGCTGTATAACTGGACTGTGCCTATAGAACACATGCTGTATAACTGGACTGTGCCTATAGAGCACATGCTGTATAACTGGACTGTGCTGCTAGGCTCAGAGGGCCTATAGAGCACATGCGTCCCCAGCTCCAGCTGGGTGGTCATGGCTGGCTGCTGCTGCGGCGGCTCCTCAAATAGCTCTTCCTCCTGGCCACATGCTGAGGTGCATTATGGGAGCAAGGTAAAGGCAGGAGGACGCGCTGCCCATTTTTTTTGGGGGGGGAGGCCGGGGAGCGGGCGGACTCCCTTGTGGCCATGGCAACCCCCGTCTCATCAAATAAGGCTCAGTGGTTGAGGCAGGGCGCAGCAGATTTGACTAATGGAGTTTGTGTGTCTTTAAAGCGGCTGAGTGTCAGGTAGGCACACTCAAGACGACATCAAAGGCAGCTCACGCTCTGTAGAGGACCTTGTGCCCCGAGCCATGTTTAGACAAATATAAACACCGCCCTGATTAAATATACATTCAACCCATGAAATGCACATACAGACGGCATACAGTCAGCAGCACACACACACAACTCTCCAATTCCAACAATCAACACGCACAGATAATGCTGGATTGCAGAGACTTTCTGTCGCGGAGACGTAGAAAAGGAGTGTTTGTTATGAACACACTGATAGGGAGATTTCAAGCCATTTAGGCCCCAGGCATGCGTGAAAACCTTCATGGCAGGCCTGCCTGGACACAGCAGGAGGGAGGGGAGGACACTTCTGCTCCATCACATGATTAATGTGCTCACTCTCTCTGTCTGTCTCATTTTTTTGCATCTCTCTCTCTCTCTCTCTCTTTCTTTCTGTCTCTCTCTCTCTTTTGTTTTCGTCTCTCTCCCACCCTCTCTGCCACCCCCCCACCCTCTACTGTGAGCATCACAGTGTATTGAACGGAGGGTCAGACAGACACTGTTGATATCATACCTGCGTTCCCCGTGACTGTCGGCTCTTGGGTCCAGGGCACTCGCTGTGGCCGGGGCCCCCTGTGGGCTCTCCTGGCTGGGGCAGTGAGAGTGGAGTCTGGCCCTGGAGCTCCAGAGCCCCGTGGAGGTCCTGCTCTGCCTCAGCCGTGTCCAGCCTCGGCTCCTGCTGGAGCTGCTGTAAGGCAGGGCAGAGTTTTAGAGGCAAGGTCCATACATGTGTACTTACACATAGAACACCACCACAACAGGGCAGGTACAACATGGAAGAACCAGAAATAAATGAAGTACAATCCAAAATTAAGATTTGGCACACACACAATTTTATGTTATTGTTGAGTGTTGTACTTGAGTGCAAAGATTAACCAGAGTCAAATTCCTTGTTTGTTCACGCAATCCTGGCCAATAAAGCTGAATCTGATTCTGAGGTTTATTTATTTATTTTTTTTTTTAAAAACAGTTGCATGTTGTGACCCAGCCAAAAACTAAAACATATACCGGTACTGTATGTATATGACTAAAACACAGCCACCAAAATGACAAAGTGCACCTCAGCAAATAAACTGATGCAGCTGGACAGCACACACATGTGACTGAAACAGCTGGCTGGTCATGTTACTGTACTGTATGTTATATCTTCAGCCAATTACTATTCTCCTTCCCTGTCTCTTACCAGCACCTGGGAATATGCTACAGCTTCCAGCTATTTACAACTGGTATTAAGCACTCCGCAACTGTTAAACATTTTATCAGGTGCTGTTTCTGTTCAGGTTCAAAACTCATGTAAAAAAAATGAGTCTGGTAGTACTGTTTTTGTGATATCACTGACAGTATATTATACTTAATTTACAAGAAAGTAAGACTGAAAAAGGAAATGTTCACTGGTCTAAAATTAGACACAAAATGAGCATTAAGCAAGCGACACTGTTTTGTAAGATACAGATGGTCAGGGTGAAGGTTAGCCAGACTCAAGGTTGAATGTAGGGTGGAGGACACATGACAGCCCCTGGGACAGGGGACAGCTGACCAGGGCCCAGTGGGCAGTGGCCCGTCACCGCCCACCAATTCATCATGTCCGAGCAGCCCGTCAATTAACACACTCCAGACCCCACCGCACAACACACACGTGGACCCAAGCAGAGAGAGCAGACCCCAGCAGAGCTTACAGAGAGAGGGGGAAGAGAGCGGTAGAGGATCTCAGAAAGATGGAGGGAGAGGAAAAATTGTAAAATTAAAGAGAAACAAAAAGACTATTAATGTATAGATGTGGTACAGAACTAACAACAGGTAATAGTGGTGTGATACTGCAAACAATGTATCCATCGATCAGATCACGTCTACTATGTTCCGCTGTAGGCAGGGAAGACTGGGATAAATTAAGAATGTCCAGTCACATAATGCACAGAGCACATGACGTAGTCTACACATGTTCTGAAGAGTTCACCAAGCGCCTCTACACTGAGGCCGAGTCCTCTGCTCTCTCCAGTCCCTCTCTGTCCAATACCGTTTAGGTCCTTCTGTCATCATCTCTCCATAACTCTCACACGATTTTTAAAAGTAACGGAACAGAAGGCGGTGGCACATGATTACGGTCGACTGACAGGTATGCCTTGACACCTGTGCTTGTGTGTTGTTGTCTCCGAGAATGGCATAATGAAAGAAACAACACTACTGTCATCACCTCTCCATTCCTGATTGCATTATCAGAACTACAGTCAGCTTGGCATCTGGGTGTGACCTTGTTAACTGCCAGGGTAATTAAGTTTAACCAATGGGGAGAAGGGATGATAAATTATTAGCGTGAAGATTTTGTTCACATTTTATTAAATTGGCCTGTCAGAGGGGTCGGCCAAATTATCAGGGGCCTCGTTTATTGGAGGCCGGCCATATTGCCGCATCTGTTACAATTATTTATAATTTCAAGCAGTCGAAAACCAACTGAGTTCGGCATCAGCCACGTAAAGCAATTTACAAATGATCTGATGAGGGAGTACTTCAGCTTCCCTACTCATTTCCAGCCAGGAGAGGAGGAAGGGAGCAAAACAGGGAGGGAGGAGAGGGAAGGAGAGAATGAAAGAGCCAGAAAAAGAGAGGGGAGGGAGGGGAGGGGGGATAGCGCGCGCGCGCGAGAGAGAGAGAGAGAGAGAGAGAGAGAGAGAGAGAGAGAGAGAGAGAGAGAGGAGAGAGGGAGAGGGAGAGGGAGAGAGAGAGAGAGAGAGAGAGAGAGGGAGAGGGAGAGAGAGAGAGAGAGGAAGAGAGAGAGAGAGGGAGAGAGAGAAAGAGCTGTGCGCTGTAATTACCGAACGCGATTAGGTTCTTTGGGGAGGTTCTCTGGCGCGGGGCGCGCGGTGCCCGCTGTATGAGCGAGGGGAACATATGGAGGGGGCTTGTGATTGCGCTCCCTGACGCTCGTGACCCGTCTGCCGCCGGCCCGCGCCAGCTGCATGCCAATGAGGGGCGAGCTGCGCCGAGCGGAGCCGAGCGAACGGGCGGCGGGCGCGCGGGCAGACTAATGCTCGACACATGCACCATTTACACCACAAAACAAATCTGATCACTGTTAATTACGGAGCCGCTGTAACCAGGCATCGCACATCTGTGGAACGCCAGCGGAGTGGGGCAGAGGTGCGGCAGGACCCGGGCTGGGGGGCGGGGGAGGAGCCGCGCTGGTTAAACAGGGGCGCGCGTGGGCACCAGGGGGGTGTAGCAGTGCCACTCTGTGCCAGGATGCCAGGGTATAAAAATCACAAACATGTTGTGATGGTGCAAGTATGCATGTATCCATATTTGATTTGAAATTAAAGTCAATGTGCTTGAAAGATATACATGTGTTACTGAACGGCGTATTAAAATGCATGAGTGTCAGTACATGTGTGTATAAATTATGCACGTGTGTATAATTCAAAAGCACATGTATGTTTTAAACAGCGTGTGGTGTGCACTGGGGTGAGAGGCACATCTGTGTTGTGTGTTTGGATGTTTGACACAGAGCGGGGGGGGGGGGGGTGTGTGTGTGGGGGGGCAGGCGGCTGGTGGCTGGGGCCTGCCGTGAAAGTGCCTCAGCAGAGGGACAGTGAGAGCGTGAGTGTGTGTGTGTGTGTGTGTGTGGCTGACCTGTGGGCCTTAAGCACATGGCTGAGCTTCATTAATGAGCTTCAGTACACAGCGCTCTGATCTAATGAGACCACTTGAGCTATTAGAAAAATAACACTGGAGCCCCTATCATTACCGTCTGAAGGATTAGGGGGAGCGTCTCTGTCTGAAGGTGCCGCACACACACACTGCTAACCAAATTATGAGCGAGGAGAACGCCACAGAGATGAAGACACAGACAGAGAGCAGATTATATAGGAATTACATACATAATTGCACACGTTCAAATGGATGCATCTCCACTGATAAGATGCAGAGCTAAGAGCAAAACAAGATTAAAATGTATTGCCTTTAATATTTAGTTTAGCTAAATGGAAACATTAAATCCAAAATTAAATTAATCACTACTGTAAACGCCAGTAAGAATATCTATTCAACCAGCACATCTTAAAGGTACAGTAAATATTTTTGTTGCAATAAATAAATAAATAAAATAAAATAAAATAAATAACTTCTGTACTTTTATATGGTACACAAAACCATTGCAAATAAGCAGCATTTGTCAGATTTGTCTTGACAAATTCGAGTCTAGACTTATTTGTGGGTGCTTATGTCCAGGCCCACTGAATTGTCAACAAATTGAAATTTGAATATTTTGAAAATTTGAAAAATTTCACCTGAAAAACACTTCATAGTATGAAAGTACAGAGATGCCACTCATGTCCAATATATGACAGAATTTTAGATTTAGAGGAATCTTAAGATTTAGAGAAATATTTTTTCATTGGAACACTGAACCTTTAAACATCTATTTGAAGTAATTCTAATTAAGACAGTTTTCTTTCAGCCTCATTGCAGCAGCCTAATCAATCAATGTATTCGTTTTACTCCACACCTACATTTTCCGATAAACTGACTTAAATGCTGTATAAACTACCTTAAAACATTTGTGTGCAATCAAATTAAAATGTGAGCGGGATGCTGTGAATTCCCCACCAATCGCGGACTCTGCGGCGAGCGGCTGTCCTTCCGTGCGTGACTGCGGGGCCGGATCATTTAGAGAGCCCAGCCACAGCGCTCGCTCACTCACTCAGTATGCTGGAGGATCCCGTTTGGAGCGTGATGATGATGATGATCAAAAGAAACACGTCTCCTCATCTAAACATGACCCCCACATAACATAACAGGCAGCGTGGGCACCAGGGGCCGACACTTCAATTATACATCTGACAGGTCTGGATTCACCCGCAGTAATAACGGCGGCCCGGGCAGATGTTGAGAACCCCGCTCAGTGGCTCAGGGACCGCGCTGGGTCTCCTGGCTACCCAGCCACACACTGGAAACGGTGGGGAGAGAGAGAGAGAGAGAGAGAGGGAGCGAGGGAGGAAGGAAGGGGAAAAAGACAGAAAACAAGAAAAAGGGGTACAACTTTTATCACCTGGGCTGACTGTTGGAGATCTTACGGGGGGAATATATGAAAGCGGAGGGCTAGCGCAGGTCCACAGCGTCAGACACAGAGAAGCTTCTGAAGTCACGTTTGGAGGAGATGGAGATGGAGCGGATTGTAGAGGAGAGCTGGAAGCTCACAGCAACACACACTGGAGCACAGAGAAGCTGTCTTAGCTGGGTTAGAGTTCTATTCTGTGTCTCTCTCTCTCTGTGTGTGTGTGTGTGTGTGTGTGTGTGTGAAGCTGCATGTATTCTTGTGTCTGTGTGAGTCTGGTTCTGGTTCTATCAGGCGACAGACACACACACACACACAAACACACACAAACACACACACACACACACACACACACACACACACACACACACACACACACACAAACACAAACAAACAAACACACCTCCACTTCACTTAGAACCTCCGCTGAAGCTGAGCTGGGAGCAGCAGGCAGGTGGAGTCAGATTAATGAGTCGGTGCTGGTGAGCACACAGCCAGATAGGGCCTGAGGTGTGTGTGTGACGTGTGTGTGTGTGTGTGTTTATTAATGGATGCTAATCCATGCTAAGCCACAGAGATGGCACATGTGGCTGCCCGCTGCGCTGGGTCGTCGGGGCTTGGCGTGGCCAGCCAAGGGCCACGTTTGGGGAGATTCCCCGACTGCCCTCCACTTGCGGCTGCAGCTGCAGCTGCCCACCTGGCATCAGCTGCCCACCTGCCCACCTGGCACCAGCTCCGGACAGCGGCCGCCATCACATCACCTGCTCTACGGCACGCACCGCCAGGCCCTTCAGCTACATGGGCAGCAGTCCACGCTAGCCTGCTATCCCTCATCTCTAGCATGGCCAAGACTCCAGATGCGCGCACACACACACACACACACCAACACACACACACACACACACACACACACACACAAGGCCCATGCAACTTCCCCCCTCTACACACACACATTGTGTCTCATTTTCTAACTCGCAAACACAAAGTTAACCCTAAACAACACACACTAACAGACTAAAGTTGAATGTGTGTGTGTGTGTGTGTATGTGAGTCACTTACACACAGAGACAAACACTCGGTCATAAAAACTCTAGCAGAAATCGCTAGTCTACACAAAACAAAGGGAAAGAAAATAGTTTCTTTCATGAGCAAAATAAACACAGGAGGATGCTTTCCACAAGATGTGGAACACGCAGTTACATTCCACCAAATCACACATTTTTAATAATGCACGTACGTAAGTATGCACACTGTATGCAACTACACACACAAGTCATTTTCAAGAATGCACGTACGCAAGTATGCACTGTATGCAACTACACACACAAGTCAGAGACTTCCCAAAAGCTGCTCTACTTGTCCATGCTGCTGAGTTCATCTCTGACTGACTGGCCCCCATATTAACATGCAATAACAAACCACACAATTGGCACTGGTGGGTTTCACTCTCATTCTCCTCCAGACCTCCCTCCTCCCTCCCTCCCTCTCTCTCGCTCTCTCTCTCTCTTCCTCCTTCCCCTCCTCTGTGCCACAGTGTTCAAAGTCATGGCTCCCCCATATTCAAATGAGATGTGTGCCTCGCCACACTCCTCTGTCTCTCTCCCTCACTCTCCGTGTGTGTGTGTGTGTGTGTGTGTGTGTGTCTTTCTCACACACACTCTCCCCCAGCGATCAGCACTTTGATCATCTCCATCGGTAACTTCCAAACATTTAAAATTAAAATAAAGCCTCCCTAACAACCTGTGCATTAGAATTTAACAGGTGTTCGGCTAGGAAGTTGTTACAGAATTTCAGATCACGCTGGAACACACACCCCTGTCAGTGCAATTATAGCCGGGGAACGGAAAGCCCTCCTGACTGCGCCCTGCCTTGGGATACCTGATCTGTTAACTTTGATGTCGGCGGGTAAAAAAAGTTAAGAAACAAAGCAGCCAGGCAGCGGCTACATGTGTTCAGTAAACACGATTTAATATTAACGCCAGGCATCACATCTCAGGATAAGCCATGCGTTGATTATTACCGCTCGCCAGAAAAGATGTGATCTGCCTCCTTATGTTGGCAGACAGACGAACACATACGATCACACACACACACACACACACACACACACACACAGAGAGACGCACACACATATGTGCGCGGCGCGCATAGATGGTGTCTGGAACCCAGCCCTACAGATCTGAGTAATTAAAGACGGCTAGGCCGAGTTCCCCCTCATAATTAACATGCGCTAACTGCTCCATTCATATTTCAGCAGCGGCTGCATTACGGCGCTGTCCTGATTAAGCAGCCCAGACGGCAGCCCAGCGCTCCGGACCAGCCTCGGACTCCTGCGCTCCGGACGAGCCTCGCACCTCCCCGTGGTGGTAGCCCGGTAATGATCAGATCACCGGCTCCGGCACGCCGCCGCTGTGTGAACGTGCGAGGCCTGGCCTAATCCACTCCTGTCAAATAGCAGCAGCAGCTAATAGGAGAGGTCTTGGAGAGATAGACATTAGCTCCATCATTGATAACATTACAATTTGATATTCTTGTCAACCAAACCCCCTCTGGGCCCAAAGAGCGGGTGGGGTGCAGGTGGGGGTGGGGGTGCGGGTGGAGAAGTGGAGGATCCGATCCCCAGGAAGGAGCATAAAACATGTTTCCAGCGGCTGTGGGCCTCTCAGGCCAGTCGCTTCGCTGTGCTCCAATTACGCGCGCCGCACACCTCCCGCCATACTAAAGCAGAAGGGCTTAAATACAGCTGGGTGCAGGTCGTTACAACGCCTCGGAAACACACTGCACTCCCCACAGTAATGAGACTATGAGGAGGGAGAGAGAACACACTCACACACACACACACATCACTCATGTCATTACGTGATAGACACGAAGGGAAGAGGAGGAAGAGGAAGAGGAGGAGGAGGATGAAGGGAGCGAGAGCTGCCGCGTGCATGCGTAAGTCCTGCTGGAGGAGAGGCATGGCTGTACCAGGGCAGCTCGTTAGGCTGCTCAGATGAGAGCGTGCCAGGCGTGCCAGGCGTGCCACAGGACCCAGGCTGGGTGGGTGGGTGTCCGGTCCGGTCACGGCAGCGTGGGGGGTCTGCTGGCGGAGGGCGGGTGATGGGTGGAGCAGTGGGGCCTGAGCGGCCTGCCCTACTGGGCATCTACGGGCCGGAGCGCTCTGTGTAAATACACCACCGGGCCGGAACGAGGCCTTGCGTGGGCCGGAATGAGGCCTTGCGTGGGCCGGGACCGGGGCGGCGCTGACCAGTGCCATCATGGAGGTGGTGAGGACCACTTACTGGGGCGTGAGCGTGGTGTAAATAGCTCTGGTGTGTGTGTGTGTGCACTGTGTGTGTGTGGACTCACCTCAAAGTTGGTCTGTCTGGTCTGTGTGCAGACTGTGGTGGAGCTGCTCTGCCTCGCCTGCTGCTGTTGGAGCTCTGCTTGGATCTGCTGGAGCTGCTCCTGAAGCTGCTGGATCTGCTGGTCCCTCTCGCGGAGCTGCTGGTCCCTATCGCGGAGCTGCTGGTCCCTATCGTGGAGCTGCTGGTCCCTATCGCGGAGCTGCGCGCTCAGGCCTGCCTCTCTCTCCCGGAGCTGAGACTCATTACACACCAGCGCCCGGTGGGTCACGCAGAGTTCTGTATAGAGCTGTGGTCACACACACCGACCATCCACACACACAAATAAGCAAGCGCGCACACGCACACACACACACACACACACAGAGCCAAAAGAGAGGGAAATGAAGAGGAAAAAAGAGAGAAAAAAGCAATGTGATGGACTTAACACACTGAGAGATGTCAGACGAGAAACAATGCGCCATGCGGTGGAGCGCAGGATTGCTCTTCACGGGGTTCCCGTGGCAAAGTGCTGCATCGGGAGCACAGATGCTAAGATCATCTGGAAAGTTGGCATGGGGGTGCAGGACTGGGGGGAGAGGGCTGCTGACCAAGGCAAATCCAGTGACTCATTGACTCATCCATCCACACAGACATAAACACACACACACACACACACATGCGCACACACACACGCACGCACACACACACACACACACACACACACATGCACACACACACGCACACAGACAGACACACACACACACACACACACACACACACACACACACACACAAAGACACACGCACAGACACACACACACACAGACACACACACACGCACACACACACACAGACAGACAGACACATAGACACACACACACCTTGTGGTAGGAGACGGTGTCTGCGGTGTGGGCCTGCTCCTGGCTCCGCAGCACTCTCTGGGTGTCCAGGTTGAGGCCCTCCAGCTGCTGGATCAGCTGCGCCTGCTCTCCTACATGCTCCACACTCTGGCTGTACAGCGTCTGCAGCCCCTGCAGCTCATGCCTGCCACCACACACACACACACACGGGCACATACACACACACGTGGGCACACACACATGGGGACACATGGGCACACACACACACACACACACACACACACACATGGGCGCACACACACACACACACACACATGGGCACACACACACACACACACACACACACACACACACGAAACATGAAATGCAATACTGTTCGCACAAAAAAAATGCACAAAACACACACAACTGGACACAAAGCTCACTACCGCAGAGAAACAGTATCTGAGTTGCACAAGTGAGGAAATCAGTGGAGGAAGTAAAAATAGTTTGGAACAGCGGCAGCACAGTTGCCAAGAGAGTTCTGGTTGTGTGTGTTCTCCACCGGACCGCCAGCACCGAGAACAACACACACATGGGGAGTGAGTGACGAGCTCGGGGAGTTGAATATTAATGTGTGAGCGAGCGCTTCCTCTGAGTCACTTTGGCGTCGCAGTCTTCACACACACAATTAGCTTTGCGGCTGATTATCAGAGGCAGATTCAGAGTCGTAGCTGCTCTTTATATTCAGGTTACGTCTTTGCCTCTTCAATGCTTTGTCAGTCTGGCTATTTACTGTGACTGGGTCGATCTTTCCTCAATCAGACTGTTTGTAGTCTTGCATCCCATGATTCTGTAATTCTCTAAACAACCAGTAATGTTCCGTGCAGTAGCTCCATTTAGCAGTTCTTAGAACTCAGGAAATGGCCTGCTCCTGAGGTACTAAACCTGCTGTATCAACTCAACTCCTAAAACCAAAAAAACACCCCTCATGTCTGTGGTGGCAATAAAGATGCACAAACTGATTTCCTGAAAAGGTTCATGCCTTCATGAAATCGTTCCCTCTGTACGAAAGGGCTTATAGGGACGACGAGGTCTACTGTCTTCATTGTGTGACTGACATGTTAAGCACACGAGCAGCAATATGAGAGATTACTGCTAAGACTCTATAGTTCCCAACATTTTGATCATATCGACAGAAGCTTTACCGAATCCTGAGTGGGCTCTCTTTCCTTCTCCAAAGCGCATCAAGTATGCAGGGCTTATCAGATGGCCGGGGATGAGCGCCAACGAGTGTGTGTGTGTGTGCGCGCGTGTGTGTGTGTGAGTGCGTGTGTCGCCAGCCTGCCTCAAATTGGAGCTGGACAGATATTTCTCCTTACCTAGTCTGCTCCAGAACTCAGCATGGCCCAATTTAACGAGCAGACAGCTATCAAAACTAAGCCATCATCCCTGCAGCTAACTGCGCAGACTAGACGCCACGCCAGACACATTTCAATCCCAATGCACAGCTGCTGAGCAAGAGGCAAGGGAGCGTCTCCACCAGCCCCGGCCCCACTCTCACCCATGCACGACCCAGAGGGAGGGTGGGTGTTTGGGTGGGTGGGTGTTTGGGTGGGTGGGTGTTTGGGTGGGTGGGTGGTTAGGTGGGTGGCCCGTGCAGCAGCTGATTGGAGGGCTGTGGGGAGGGGCGGGGTCTCACCTGAGCTGGGCCACACACTGGTCCTTCTGCGCGAGCTCCTGCTCCCGGTCGCTCAGCTGGACGGAGAGGTCACCCACGCGCCCCTCAGCGTCACACACCTGCTGCTTCACACTGGCCAGCTCCTGCTCCAGCTTCTGAGATGGGGGGATGAGGAGAGACGAGAGAGAGAGAGAGAGAGAGAGAGAATGACAGAAAGATTTAAAGTAGTCAAGTGCATGTATGTCCATTCCATTGCATGGGCAGCCCTGAATATGTGAATATGTGAATATGTGAATATGAGCAAGAGAGAGAGAGAGAGAGAGGTCTAAAAAAGGGATGCACATGTGGCCAAGAGAAGGAAGAAAGATCAAGAGGCTGACTTCAAAACTAGGTGCAGCGCTAAAGAGGAAAGAGGAGTGCAGCTCTTGGTTCCAGCGCCCTGGCGGCCCCTCTCCCCTCCCCCCCCCTCCGTCTCCGTCTCCGTCTCAGGGAGAGTGAGAGTCAAGCACATGAGCACGCGGTCAGCAGCACATCACAGGAGCCACCAGCGCTAATGAGCGGCAGCTCCAGACCCGTCCACCCAGCATCAAACACGCAGGGCCAGCCAGGAGAGATTACCCCGCGGCAGGGGCCAGCCCTAATCACCCCGCACCCCAACACACACACGGGCACACACGGGCACACACACACACGGGCACACACACACACGGGCACACACACACACACCGGCACACACACACACACGCGGGCACACACACGGACACACAGGCACACACACGGGCACACCAACACAGTCACAGATCATAACAAATTGCCACAACTCCACTGCATGTAGATGTGCTTTCCCAGCCAGCCAGCCAGTGAGTGAGTGAGTGAGTGAGTGAGTGAGTGAGTGAGTGAGTGAGTGAGTGAGTGAGTGAGTGAGAGTGAGTGAGTGAGTGGACAACTGGGCTTGGCTCATTAGCGAGCGTATGATGCATAGGACGCTACAGTAGCACCACACCACACCCCCACGCAGTCACAGGGGTGTGGTGTGGGTGTGTGCTGATCTGAGACCAGGAGAACGACCGCGTGGTCCTGACTTATTCAGCCGCTTCAGCCGTTTGAGTGACACTCTGGCACCGGGGCCTTGAGAGGCCCACTCTGCTGATGTAGAGGAGAGGAGAGGAGAGGAGAGCAGGAGAGGAGAGGAGAGGAGAGGAGAGGAGAGGAGAGCAGGAGAGGAGAGGAGAGGAGGAGAGGAGAGGAGAGGAGGAGAGGGGAGAGAGGAGAGCAGGAGAGGAGAGGAGAGGAGAGCAGGAGAGGAGAGGAGAGACACACAGCCCACACACTGATTGGGCTCAGAGAGGGAGTGAGTGAGTGAACACAACACAGGTTCCTCCCCTCTCCTGCTCTCCTCTCCTCTCCTCTTGTCTCCTCTCCTCTCCTCTCCTCTCCTCTCCTCTCCTCTCCTCTCCTCTTGTCTCCTCTCCTCTCCTCTCCTCTCCTCTCCTCTCCTCTCCTCTCGGCGTGTAGAAAGTTGCTCCACCGTAATAGGGAGAGGAAGGGCTGCCCAGAGAACGTGTGTGCTGCTAATTAGCCGTTGGTGTAATGATAGCAAACAAGACGGCAAGTGTGCACTGGGTCACACTGCGGGGAGAGGCCATGTGCTGTGTTTTTGTCTTTGACGTGCGTGCGTGTGTGTGTGTGTGTGTGTGTGTGTGTGAGATGCGGCGCTGGGGGGACCCCTACATGTTTAAAATAAGTCATTATTTCTCCCCCCCTCTGAACGCACCCCATCAATATTTAAAAGGTGTGCTGCGTGGGACACTACATGCTACTTTACATTCCAGTCAGTGAGACGGGGCACACTCAGCAGCATGCACAGAAGAAAGGGAACACAAGAGAAGAGAGGAGAGGAGGAGAGAAGAGAGGGAGAGAAAGAAAGAAAAGGGCACCCGTTTGCCCAGGTGGTCCCTGGGTTGCTTTCTCTCGTCCTTTCTTCCTCTCTCCCTCTCTCTCTGTCTGTCTGTCTGTCTATCTGTGTGTCCTGGTCTCTGGCGGTGTGTGTGGTGGTGTGTGTTACCTTGACTGTGGCGTGGATGTGGTCATGGCGGTGCGTGTGCCGGTGTGTGTGGCAGTGTGTGTTACCTTGACTGTGGTGTGGATGTGGTCGTGGCGGTGTGTGTGTGGCGGTGTGTGTGGCTGGGTGTGTGGCTGGGTGTGTGGCTGGGTGTGTGGCTGGGTGTGTGCTGTGTGTGTTACCTTGACCGTGGATGTGGTCGTGGCGATGTGTGTGCTGGTGGTGTGTGTAGTGGTGTGTGTGTGGCGGTGTGTGTTACCTTGACTGTGGCGTGGATGTGGTCGTGGCGGTGTGTGTGTGGCGGTGTGTGTGTGGCGGTGTGTGTTACCTTGACTGTGGCATGGATGTGGTCGTGGCGGTGTGTGTGTGGCGGTGTGTGTGTTAGGGTGTGTTACCTTGACTGTGGCGTGGATGTGGTCGTGGTGGTGTGTGTGGTGGTGTGTGTGTGTGTGGCGGTGTGTGTTACCTTGACTGTGGCGTGGATGTGGTCGTGGCGGTGTGTGTGCTGGTGGTGTGTGTAGTGGTGTGTGTGTGGTGGTGTGTGTTACCTTGACTGTGGCGTGGATGTGGTCGTGGCGGTGTGTGTGTAGTGGTGTGTGTGTGTGGCGGTGTGTGTTACCTTGACTGTGGCGTGGATGTGGTCGTGGCGGTGTGTGTGTTGGGCGTGCTGCTCCCGCGCCCTCTCCAGGTCAGCCAGCAGGGCGGCGCCGCGCGCCTCTAATCCCCGCTTCTCCTCCTCCAGAGCGCTCACCACGCGCCGCCCTTCCTCCTCCACCCGCGCACTGCGCTGCCTCCACTCCTGGGGGGGGTCGGGGGGGGGGGGAGTCACAAGGGCCAAGTAAACAACAGAAGCTGGGGAGAGGCGGAGAGGCGGAGAGGCGGAGAGGCAGCATGAGAGAGAGAAAGAGAAGAAAAGGAAGAAAGAAAGAGAGCGGAGAGGGGAGGAGGGGTGTGTGTGTGTGTGTGTGTGCCGGAGAGAGGGGTTAGAGAGCAGCGGTGGGGATGAATATGCAAAGCTGTGCGCAGGTTGAGCGGGAGTGGTGTGGTGTGGTGTGGTGGCGTGGCGTGGCGTGGCGTGGCGTGGCGTGGGGGAAGGCACAGGAGGGCCTCGTCTCCGGCGCTTGATTGGCAAGGTCACCTGGGCTCCCGTCCGGCCTGGCCCACGCAGGTACAGGGGCCATCCTCACACTCTAATGACACAGCTTAATGAGAGAGCCTGCGCACAAGCCCCATTAGCCAGCCCCACTCCTTTGATGCTGTCCCCCACTCCTGTCCGTCTCTCTCTGTGTGTGTGTGTGTGTGTGTGTGTGTGTGTGTGTGTGTGTGTGTGTGTGTGTGTACATATGTTTTCCTTACTCCCCTCTTCCTCTCTGTTTTTTTCTCTCTTCTCTACAGCGAGACCCTGCGAAGGCATATCCACCCGGACCTCCACTTTATCAATTAATCATGCCAGTCCCATCAGAATGTAATTAGGGAGAAGCCACATCATCACACACGCACACTTCCTCAACCCAACACCACCCCGTCGCCACCATCGCACCCCCCCCCTAACCCCCTCAACCCCCCCGCCTCCTCGCCTGTCATTAAGTATTTATCTGGAAGTTAGCAGCAAGCAAGCCTTCAGCAGCACACAGCTTTCCCAACAGCCACTGCGCTTAGTGTGGAGTGTGGGTGTGGGAGAGAGAGAGAGAGGGAGAGAGAGAGAGAGAGAGAGAGATGGAGGGAGAGAGAGAGAGAGATGGAGGGAGAGAGAGGAAGAGAGAGAGGAAGACAGAGGGGGAGAGAGAGATGGAGGGAGAGAGAGGAAGAGAGAGAGGAAGAGAGAGGGGGAGAGGAAGAGAGAGAGAGAGATGGAGGGAGAGAGAGAGAGGGGGAGAGGAAGAGAGAGAGAGGAAGAGAGCAAGCATGTCTCTCTCCACCTCCCTAAGTGATTTTGAGGCCTCAGGCTATGCCCCCAGGGGGGCGGCTCCTTCTCCTTCTCTGCGCGTGTCGCTGGCAGTGCCCGAGCGAGGGGAACGCCGCCGCGCCGCCTTCAAACGCAGCGGGTGCCAGCGGAGATTTGTCCAAACCTTAAGTTCCCGACTGGTATTCCCCTGGCGCTGCCGCAGAGCTGCCAGCTCCGTCTTCACCAGCTCCAGCTCCCCATCGCCGCGCTGCCGCCGCCGCTGCAGGTTGTTTATCTCCTGCTGCTGCCCTGTCACTTTCTGCTTGAGGAGCCACACAAGGGAGGAGAGGGGGGGGGAGAGAGGGGGGGAGACAGCTATTAGTCAAAAGTAATCGTGAGGACGCCACGCCATGCCACGCGCTGGGCAGGGCTAACTGGAGTTAAATGTTTAATTCAGAGGCCGGGGCGGGAGTGTGGCAGGACGCCGGGTTAGGGATATTTTCACGTCAGGACAATTTGGCAACTCAACGGAGACTGTCCACTTTTATGACGAGCAGGGCAGCGGAGAGGAGGAGATTTCACTGGTCCAGACCAATCCCATCCGTCATCACTCACTGCTACAGCGCAACACTACCTTCCTTCACCACCAGCGTCCTATTCCAGGACTGCGCCATCCGCACCACCGATAAAGCATCCGGCCGCGGTGCCAGTTAGAGTTTACACACGTGCATGTTACAGCGCACCTTTAAACCACGCTAATGACAGCTAACTAAGGATGATGGCACAGCGAGGCGGCCGGATTGCGGCGGCAGGCTGGTGAGGCGGTGGGTGCCGCTGCAGCGGGGGCTCAGGCCTGGAGGACTGGCGTTGTGGCGTGGCATGGCGTGGCGCTGCACTGTGAGTGTGCGGCACACTGAGCATCAGCAGCCTGCTCTGGCATGGAGGTAATCCACGGCTGGCCGAGGAGAGTTCAAAAATAACACCGTGCTCTGAGACGCAATTAATTGCCATGCTGAGGGAATCACTTGAATCTTTCCAGATAGTGGATTTATGCCTCCGCCCGTCCGCCATGCAAAAACAGGCTTTAATAGAGATTTATACGGCAAGTGGAACCAAATTCAAAACGTTGATAATGAGGTAGGCAAGAAGCGTTTTAACCCCAGTAGTGCTCAATTGCTAGGAAAAAAGGTTTAGAGAAGTTAAGAGGTCTAGGACAGAAAGATTAGCATTAGAAATTCCCAGTGCAGTTCAAAAATGAAAGCTAATTATGTTACAAAAATGGAGGGGAGGGGGAGCGGGCGGGAGGACGAGGAGCAGTGAGGGAAAAGAAAAGATTGTCAAAGTTACAGTGGAGTGGCTTCGAGAGCGTGAGATGCTGAAAATTCAGCAGACCATCACATTTCCCAAAGAGGAGGGAAGAAGCGAATTAATCGCCGTTTGGGTTCGTTTGGCCCACATTTTGGACCAGACAGTGAATGTCAGTGGTCAGCTGGACACTGCCATGAATTCGTACTGATGAGGCTTTTAAACAACTCACTATGTTTTTTACAATGCGTGTCCACAAAAGAAGCCACTGACTGTTGACTAAATTTGGAGACTTTCTCAACCGGCACAAAATTAGAACAAGCTAATTCTAACAAGGGCTACAGTACATGAAAGAATGTACAAGTGAATGAATTCATCAATCTCTGACACGAACACCCAAACGACTTCGTTCGCAGTGGGCTGGTGAACGGCGGGACTCGGGGCTGCGCTGGCATGCTGGAGGCGGGCAAGCCGGGCACACGGAGGACGAGGGCCGGAGATGGCATCAGCCTGGGCCTCTGCAGCGGCAGCAGCGGCGGTGGCGGCGCTAATGAAGGCTGCTGACAGCTGCTCCACTCAGGGCTCCTGATTAAAGGGGAATCAAGACTGCCGCCTCATCATCGGCTGCCTGCACGGCGCGCACACCACACATTCATCACACACTCAGAGCCGCCCCGGCCAACCAGGTGGAGCACATGGAGATAGCCCAGAGGAGACACACACACACACACACACACACACACAGAGGGGCCCAGAGACACAAACACACACACACACAACAAAAAAAGGGAGAGAGAGCAGAAGGGCAGAGTGACAAGAACGGGATACAGACAGAGGAAAGAGGAAGCTAGCGGTGTATAGTATATACAGTAGACCAGCAGATCTGTCTTTGTAGTGGATGCAGCGGCGGTTCAGATAGTGCCAGGTTGTGTGAGGGGGAAATAAAAGTGGGCCGTGACTCTCATGAGTAACACACGCTGTGTGAGCCGTACAGTACCTGCTCCAGCTCCTGTATTTTGTAATCTTTGGCTTGAAGGATCTCCAGCACTTTCCTGTCCTTAGCTTCAGCTTTCCCTCTTTCTCTGAGGTGTAGAGAGAGAGAGAGAGAGAGAGAGAGAGAGAGAGAGAGAGAGAGAGAGAGAGAACAAGATTAATGGAGAGAGGAGGAAGAGAGCAGAAGAAAGAGGGGGCAATCGTCTCCGAGTGTTGGTCATTAGGCGGCCAGCATCCGCACTATCTCCTCTAATGACCAGCGTCATCTCCAGGCACTAGCGTCTTAACGGCCCCACGCCGCCCCGCGCGTGATGAAGATCACCACACAAGGAGCAAGTGACAGCTAATGAACCCATCTCAGACAAACAACGGCTTCATTCCCATTAATGGAGCTCTAATGGAGTAGACACACACACACACACACACACACACACACACACACACACACACACACACACACACACACACACACACACACACACACACACACACACACACACACACACACACACACACACACACACACAACACACACAACACACACACACACACACACACACACAGTGCAGCAGGGGGAAAAAACACACAACACTAACAGTGACAAAAACATTCAATGAAGAAATATAATGAAGGTAAACTTAGAAAAATAATGCACTTAACAATCCTTTTGTCATTAAATGAATGGCACGGCAGTTAAAGTCATTTCAACATCATACATACAAACATTATCCTTTCTCAAGAAAGTTCAGCTTTTAACTGTGCAGGTTTTCATAGCATTCGTGTGTAATCTGATTAGCCCCAGGGTTCATCAATCAGAGCGGAGGTACAGTTTCTCCAGCCCAAAAAACCCTCCATGAGGAGCAGTCTCAGTCTCCACCATGGCCGCTGCTCTCTGCATTAGTGCCATACTGCTGCAGTGTATTGTCAGCACTTAAAGGAGGCGCTGAGAGCTGAGCTCCTCTACTGCCTCTCAGCTCAGACACTCTCGAACGCTCCCTGAGCACGTGCTGCACAGACCTCACTATGGCTGCCACAGGTAGGGTGTGTGTGTGTGTGTGTGTGTGTGTGTGTGTGTGTGTGTGTGTGTGTGTACTCCTCTACCCTCTAGATGTTACTGTAGTCATTCCTACGACATCAAACCCAGCATCCAGTACACGGGAGAGCGCGCAAACACACTTGCGCACGCCCAAGCCAGCCTCCTTGTGCTCAGCACCAGGGGATTGAGACAAAAGAACAGCCACTGGGGTCCGCTTTGTTTCAAGAGCCGCCACTCACTTGGGACCGCCTCCTCCCCGTCTCTTTCCCCTTCTTTCATTCGCTCCCGCCCTCTCTCCCTCTTCCTGCCTCCCCGAGGGCCCTCTGACATGATGCCTGGTCTCCGCTGAGTCAAACAGTACCTTGTATCCTCAGTGATGTTAACCATGTCCCGCGCAACCATCCAATCGCTAGGAAACCTGCCGAGGTCCCACAAGGCCGAGCGCTTGACAGGAGCCAGCGCAATTATCATGTCAATATCCAGCGCGGCGCGGCGGTATGCTGATACGCGCGCGTGCTCTTGGGGCGCATGTTCCCAGCTCCCCACGGGCCAGCATGCCTTGTTGACTTTGCCTATGGAGGGGAGTTTGCTCAGCTCGACAGAGAGACAGAGAGAGGGAGAGAGAGGGAGAGACAGAGGCTTTTGTACCTGGTAAGCCTATCTCCTCTGCAGAAATGGTAGCACTATGTGGCACAAACACCACCAGGAACGCTCACTTTTTTATCAAGTACGTGTATATTGTGTTCAGAATTAAAAGCAGGAAGATTTCTCTGTCAAGAGAAGCAGATTTTACAGTGGGCTCAACTTACCCCATCACACAGCGCAAATAAGACGGACGATATCTCTTTTATACTGCACTAGCCACTGCCTGACAAAACATCAGTCAGACAGCACAAAGCGAGTCAACTTTGGTAACACATGCGGCAGCAGGTAGTGCATTGCAGGGGCACTGCGGAATTTTCCTCCTTTTCAACAGGTTCCCATGCCATCAGTGCAGCTTTGGCACCCCCTTTGAGGGTCAACTTAGTCATCCTAAATCTAGCGCTTATCCCATAAAGGCAGGCACTTGGCGGAGCCTTTTTCACAGTTTAGGATGGGAAGAGGGGGGAAACTGTTTTCATTAAAGCCCCGCCATGGCTGAGCAGCTCTGTGGAGGATAAGGGGGCTTAAAGCAGCATCTGCAGCAGATTCAGCCCTAACCCCCGCCGCACACTCAAGCCGCTTCATACACAACCTTGGACTCTCATACATACTTCTCCCCAGTCTGTGGCGTGGGGGTTCAGGCTATAGGCCTGAGAATTCGTGCAAGGCACATCTCTCAAGCGCAGGACTTAAAAGAGAGAGGGGGGGGGGGGGGATTATTCACTTGTTGTATTAGAGGTGCGATGCCGAGCGCAGGTTGACATCTTCGGAGCAAGACGAGACACAGAGGAATGAAAACACTTACCGCTCCACAATTAAGCTCACAGCTTGCGTGAGGTCCGGGTTGGCCACTTGAAGGCGTTTCCACAGTGACCACACAAACTCTTTGTCAGCCTGAAACAAAAACAAAAACAAAAAAACAAAACATAAACAAACAAAAAAAATCTGCAAAATATCAATGCATTCAGTGTCACCTAGAAGCCCCTGGTTTAAATGATCAGACTAGCAAGATGTTAAATATTATAACCACATAGGGTCATCCAATGTGCCAATATATTAAATGCTTTGTGGTGCACTGAAATACAAGGGAGATATGGTTTTACATCATGTAGATATCAAAATATAATAACTCTATAAACTATTCAGATTGTGAAAAGGAGATACGGATAATCCTTAATTAAGAGCCCAGATTATTTTTCCATGGTATACTGTATTACAGAAGCAAACAACTGATGGCAGAGACAGTCATTGCAAGCCTGAGAGGCAAGCCTGACACATTTACTATTCAAATTGTCGTGCAAAAAAATGTCTTTCAAACATTTTTAAGCTACATTACATTTAATGAGAAACATCTAAAAAGTACATTTTCTGACCAAATCGACTTAATATAAAATTATCTGTTAAATTATGTCCACATCATCATAAGATAAAAGTCATCATTCCCTCTGGAATCCACTGGTCTCCAATTAGAACATGAATTTTGAACCCCATTCAAAAGTGCCTAATCAATTATTTAGTAAATGGCAGAAGCAGACCTTGATAGACCATGGGCTGAACATACAAAGTGGAGGACTCAGATGTACAGAAATAGAGACCTCACTAAAACGATGCCCGGACTGTGTTTAAAGAGGAATTAAGAACAGACCAACATCAAATAGGTGGTCTCCTCCACGCCACTTTAACTCATATATAGGTCAAGGTCTGCAAGGTCAAGTTACATCCCCTCTAAGCATTCTTACAATTTTTCCACTGTAAATATTTGAAGACATGATTAAAGCCTGTCCAATCAATCAATTATTCATCTTAAAATGGCAGATCATAAAGGACCACTGGCTGAATCCACCAAAAACATATTAGTATATAGCAACATATTAATAAAATAACTACTATCTGTTAAATCTTTCAACCATTAAATATGTTGTGGCTAATGGTCATGCTGTGCACATGAATAAATAAGCTTTCAAGAATATGGTCCAGTGTATTTTCGTGAAGATAAAACAACAGTAGCATAGATGATCAGAGAATATAGCCAGGCCACTGAAGAAATCCATTACAAAAACAACAAAACATCACAACCGTATGGACATGTGCCTGTTTTAAGACAGAAGTCTGAGTAGTTTTAGTCAATAATATTCCATACATTACATACATAATACGTATACTAGTGTTGGCAGTTTACAAAAATGTGTTTCTATGTCAAGTGAATTAAATCTGGCTATTACTTGTATGTAAATCAACACCACGGCTGCAGATGCTTCAAGGCACCACCTGGTGGGAGACTTAAGGCATGCAAGGACCTAGTTTTAGTCTCATCAATACTTTTGTTGAAAGAGATCCACCGATTTGCTCAGAAAAGTATGTGGAAAGTCACCGAAATGCTGAACAACCCAGCTTAAAATGACAAAAGAGACGGCTACAGTTTGACCAAATATCCTTTGAAGCGAGCGAGTGAAGCATAATGTAAAATTGCACCCCCACATCACACATTACATTGTTATCCTCCATAAAGATGCAATGTATTTGTTTTTATAGAAAATATGACATGCCTGACTACTTACTGCACCTTAAGACGTTAGTGCTGCGGAGGATGACAGCAAGTAGGCCTATGCTACTGTATGCGTGCACAATCAACACCACAACTGGAGCACGAACTGTCAAATGTGACAAGTTGACACGAACCTGACACTGGCTGAGCTCCTCTGTCAAACTCTTCACTTCATGCTCCAAGGCAAAGACCCGTCTGTTCCCGTCATTTTCGTCCATGTTCAGGCTGCAGGACACGGATTGTTACATTAATCAACTAAGATATAATCGCTTAGCCAGCATTTTATTATGATCCGTAGTAATTCGCCACCTCAGCTCAGATTATCACCGAGGGGTTTACGGTCCTCTATTTGGTCTCGTTAAGTGAACATACTGACGAATAAAGATATGGCAGAGTATAAAAAGAATCAGCATAATAACATCTCCGGTGTTGGAGACGTGACTAGGCTAACGTCAACAACAACACACTAACACAACAAACAATATCACACACTACTGCTAACAATACCAAGTTTAGAGTTTGATTGTTGATTTAGCATACTATATGGGAAGACATAAAACCTGCTATTCCTTTGAAAACAACGGCTATAACGCTGAAACAAACTCTGCTTCTTCAGAGAACAGCTAATGTTAACCTGTCTGCCATTACCTGTTGCTTGCTACAGCAGTTTGCTAATCCTGAGTCAGTTAGCTAGCTAGCCTAGGGACGTTGAACTTCCCTAGAGACGTCATGGGTTTGTTGCTAGCTACAAAAGTTTCACCGGAGCAAAACGTACTGTAACGTGGGGGGAAATTAGCCTCTGATTATTGTACAGCCAGATTGTTGCCGGAGCTTAGGTACTTATCAATCATAGTTTATCATTTCGTGATTACATTCAGGTAATCCAGCATCCACCCGACTCATGCACTACGTTGATGCTGCTGCTGGTTTGTTGATGATTTCAAACGAGCGCGCCGTTTTCCGATTTAGACAGAGACGGAGAGAACTTTACTGTACTTTACGACAGTCTAGAGCAGTATACGTTATGTTGCTGCAGAGGTGTTACAGCTGGACATTTAGAAGAGTGGATTTTGTTCAGTCTTTCGCCCTCTTTGATTCTCCTTGTCATTAATAAGTAACCTATATACATCATATGGTAGAAACAGCTAGTCTTTTTCCCCCTGTCTTCTTTTACATGAGATCAGACTGTGCAGGCTTTTTGTGGCATTTTTAAAAATTGTTTTAAGAATTTATTTCTGGCTAACCTGTTCAGTGTTTTTACATTGATGTTTTATTATTTATCATGATGATTTATTATTATTATTTCCTGTACCTGCGTTGGGGTAAGTGAACCTGTTAGGACTAAGCATTATCCTAATGAATGGAGTGTGCAGAAACACAGTAGGGCAAGGCACAGCACTCACAATAGCCTAGCCTGATGCTTTTATTAGTAGGAAACCACAGGTTTAAGTGTAGCCTAAAGAAATTAAAATCATGACAAAAAAATACAAATACATAATAATAATAATAATAATAATAATAATAATAATAATCAAATAATGAACAACTTTCTGAACAGAAATATTTGGTTCCATTTGATGCTTGTTAACATTTTTGTCACTTCTCAATATTATATTATACCTCAAATATCTTATCTGAATTCAACATGGAAAAATTGTCTGAGAACTTAGATTATCACCCCTTCAAACATTGGTTGGTTCGTCTCCTCTAAGCTCGCACTCCTGAAAAAAATCAATTGACTTAGCATGATTAGGCTGCTCCCTGACCCGCGTGCTGCGCTGCTCATTAGGATGCTCGTTTATAGAGCGATTTCAGAGGCAGTAGACTGGGTCATAATTCACAACATCTGCCCCTGTTAGTCTGAGTAGGCACATGGCATTTTTGAATCAGCTTTTTTCCCCTGTCTTGTTCAACAAAGCCCTTTGTTTACCAGGCATGGTTACCTGTCATCCATTTCAGAGTAGGTTTCTGAACATTTACTCATTGGTTCAGATAAGTGTTTCCATTAAAGGGCATCTCACAAAGCCCAAGAGTTATAACATTCAGACACAAATGCACGGTCACATAAACAGCTCATCCCTCTGTCTGATCACTGAGAGAAATGACTTGAATATACAGAACACATTTAAACATATGCTTTAAAGTCAGAGTCAATGCATTTAATTTCAGTGCATTTTGAATAACTATGAATAACCTATCCAACAAATGAAAGTTTGCTGGCTTTCAACCATCATCAACCCAAATCATCAGATTAAGAACATTAGTTTTCTGGCCAGACAACTCAACGACACCCCGTGTGAGTTCAAATTACCACATACATTTTTGTGTCTTCGTCTAAATTATAGCCTGACTGGTAAAGTGTTCTTGTTTCTTTTAAGTGTTTGTTAGATGTCCATTTCAAACACATCAGAGCACTATTCATGCGCATAAAAATAGACTCTCCTTGCCAACAGCTCTAATCTCCCCAAGTGATGTATTTCCTGCTTTAAAGGAATCAATTACAAGTCTCGACCTCATCCCAGATCTTTTGATTTGTTCTTTCAGATGTATTTAGCTGTGTGACAGCTTATGGTTTTATTGGAGTATTTTAGACAAGAACAGGTGTTTTGTGCACTTCACTCCTTGCAGGCATATGCTGGAATGATGAAGCTCCGTGAGGGAGTCATAAAACACTGGGGGCTATGCAATTATGAGAACTCACTCACTCCACCTTTCCCCACCTCTCTGAAAACTGATCAATTATGATAGATTATATGAAGCTGGCCGTGACAGAAGAGAGGGAGTGTTTCTCCTGTGATGTTTTAAATGACACTGATCTGACTAGTTAGGTTGTAGAATCAGAAGCTTGGTTAGTCATAAATAAACATACTGTACAAATCCAACACATGTTCAGTGTATCACATTGTTTATCCTTGTACTGTTTTAAGAAGCAGTTTATGAAGGTGTTTTTCAGTGGTGACATGATTGCATATGTCAATTTTACCTTCCCCTTCATTGCCTCAGTGAGATATGAGAGCGTATTCACTATGCCCTGAATTGACACCATGCAAATGCTTCACATGAAAAATTCAGGCAACAAGAAGCAGGGCCTCGGTGGGCTGCATGTGTAGGCAGAGAGGGGAGCTGTCATGCCGCTGAGACCTCGCCAGGCACAGCTGTCTCCGCCTGCCACCTCAGGTACAGTAGGAGGACTGTCATCTGCACAGCATTTAGCATTACCTTTGATCCCTTTGATAAAGCTGTAGGAATGACTTGAAGGTGTACAATGTGCTAAACAGAGACAAGTTTGTCGCTTTGAAGAACACCCATCGTACAAGTGCCACGCCGTGTCAAAGCAGACTCCGCTTTGGAGGAGTGTCACTCTCGCAAATGTTCTGTCCTGTGAGATTTTGTAGAATGCTGTCTTCCAGACTGGCTTGAATGATTAGTCTGTTTAATGTCTAAAGTCAAGAAGCGTCATGTGGTGTGCATGTTGGGTTAGCTCTAAATTACAGTTATGACTCAGAGGAGCTAAAGACCTCCTTTAAGATATTATCTCTTTGTGTTAATCAAGTTTATGAAATAAATGTAAATAGAGAGAGATGCCCTAAAAGGTTTTATTTTTTTATTCTATGTACAGACCAACATTTTCTACTAAATAGAAACTAAAATGAAATAAGGCCTTTGTCCCAATAAGTGGGTGCACCTCTCTCTCCTGTGACGTGTGCTCTATAAATGTGCCCTGGATGTGTCAGGGCTGGGGGCTCTTGAGTGCATTCAACATGTTGTTTTTGTACCCATGCTGCGACAGAGCACTATTGATTCCTTTTCTTCATGACTCATCGTGACCGATAGTTCAACCCAGCCAATCAGTGGCACTTCCGCCGCGCTGCCGTCAGGCGCTGTCCGCTGCCGTCCCATCCTCCGGCCCACGAGTGAACCCCGACATCACGCGGCCAGCTGCTCGCATGCAACCCGGCCCCGGCTCCCACAGGCCCCCACGGGCCCCAGTGCATGCCGGCACAAGTCGCTCCCTTCAGCTCCTGGAGTCCGTCTGCTCCAGATGCTCCGGCTCCATCTGATGACCTTCAGCTCCATCCTCAGCGTGCAGGATGGCTTCATAATGAGGGGATTGATGAGAAGGGGCTGACTTCCTCCAGGCGATAGTGTGGCGGAGGCTGAGAGGGTGAGGGGCGCGCTGGCAGGGCTGTGGGGGCCCGTAGACTCTGCCCCATGTGCCTCCCTGGAAGTGTGGGAACGGGGCATGGAAGCTGTTCCCCCTACAGGGGCTTTTTTTCTTAGGCAAGGTGGAGAAGCGGAGTTCACATCTCCCCCCAGAGGTTCTGGCTGCACAAATAAAAGAGCCCCTGGCAAGCACGCCGAAGACAAAGACAAAGAAGGCTGTGGTTTAAATAGCACTGCGTCTCACTTCAGCCGCACTGAAATTCATATGGAGATGCTTTCCCCTCCTGCCAAAAAAGGAATCGACTCTGTGCATGAGAATGATTGAGTGCCTGATGGAGTGGGTGACTACACCAATGGGGGAATGACTGAAAAAAAAAAAAAAAAACACCACTGTTATGTCGATATCATGAGTAAATGTCATATTTCCCTGTCAGTCCTCAAAGATAATGACACACAGAGACTTATAGGCATTTTTTGTTCATAGGTTAATTACTGAAGATTTGCACAACGAAAGGTCACAGGGTCACAGAACTGCTCATCTTGGACTGCGGTGTCCGAGGCACGAGAGTCGGGCAGGTAGAACTCCCCCCTGGGTCCAAAGCCATCGCCAGAGTGACCTTTTCCCTCGTATGCCCATAAACAGGAAATGTCTGTGCTCTTAAAGAGCAGGCACACAGCTGAAGACAGCTGACGGCTGTCCCGGAGGATGATCTCTCACCATGGGTTCAATAGCTCATCATCAACTGCCCTTTGAGTAACTAGAGGACGGGGCGGGTTCCAGGCACAGGCTACGATAAACCAATACTGCTCTCATCTCCCGCAGGTGGCTCTTGGATGCTGATTCGGACGAGGGGTCTAAAAATGGCGAACAGCTTTTGCTAATGTCATGTTTTCCTTGAGCAAATAAGAGGATCTGAACTGTTGAGCTCATAATTCTCCAATGTGGAGCCTTTCATCTGAAGAAACAACCCTTGCTACTTGATGAATAACTTCAATTAGTAAAATTGTTCCCACATTATGGCTTGTAATCAAAGCAGACAGTGTGTTTGGCAATATGTAAATCTATGTGGAGAGCTGACTTATTCAAACATCCTATTATTGTTAGCAGACTTTTTATGTGCACTAAGACCAACATGTTTTGCAAAATGTTCAATAATTTGAAAGGCTTTTTGAGTTTTAAAAATGGAATACTGAAAAACTCATCAAGGTTTAATATTTAATGTTACACTATCTAAGTAATGAAACGCTGCCTTCATCATGCAATCCATGTTTCAATTGAAAACAATCCTCTAATAGTCTATATTTTCTCGGCTTGTTAGCTCATGGATGTATGTACAGTAATATCCCATTTAATTAGTGATTTAAGCTCTCTAACAACCAAGCATATGGTATTTTTTCTCCTATGGCCTTGGACACGCTATGAATATGCATATCCTGGGACTGACTTGTGAGTTACCCAGAATGAATTCCACTCGAGTTTAATCCCTGATCTATTATTTACCTCTTGACCAAACATATGAGTGGGGCTTGTAGATGCTCAACTTGATCAAAATGACTGCCTAGGGATTCGGTGCTTCTCTTGGTCCAAAAGCGGAGCCAGTCATTGCCTTCCCCCTTTTCCTCTGGAGATGCCTCAGTCAAACGTCGTGCTATGGAGTAAAGAAAAAAAAAAACAAGTGCACAATGAAACATTCATGAGAACTCACTTCAGATGGTCTAAGGGACACAACTTCTGGAAGCATGAGGCAAATCAGTGTCTTCAAACATCCCCACTGCTTGGTGGAATAAGAACTTGGTGCACAGTTTTAAATTTCACATGTTTGTGTTGTCGTGCACACCCAAATGTGTGTGTAGCCACTGTGCATGTAACCTATGTAACTGTGTCTGTAAAAGAGTCAGCCACCTCTGTGTGAAATGAAATATGTGAATGTAGGCCTTATCCAGTGTGTAACCATGAGTGGAAAAAATATGGCACCTACAGCAGTCACATCTACTGCTGAACTTTGAAAATATATTTTTTTTTTAAAGAGAAAATACTGAAATACTTTCTTGAATGACTTGGTATGTGATTCTTTACTTTTAATTACATCTTGTTTTATATTTTAGCCTAAATGCACATGTGATAATATATGAAAAAAAATGTGGACAATCGTTGCGCGTAATACATTGTTATAATTCAGTTTTACTTGTATCTTTTATAAATGTAACAACGACCACATATTTTTTAATTTTGGTATTTACATTTGAAAACTTATGAAATATTGCTGTCTTACTGGTTGCAGCACGATTTTGTCGCGTTGGCTCATTGTCACACACAGATGTGACTCTTTACCCTGACACTACACCGTGACGGCTTAAGTCCAGACTCGTAGTCACTCAGGTTACACACAGAAGGCGTATAACAGCTTCAAGAGTACTGACAGATCCAGAATGCCCCGAACTAACAGGAGCCATCAAATTCTCGAGTCTTATCGGCCGCAGCGCGCGTTTCAGCGCATTGAGCTGAGTTAGCAGAAGACATACCGGGGAGTGGGAGAAGATCTTCTTCCCCGGACAGGCAAAGATTTACCCGGTGCCTCTGAAGTGGAGAGCCAAATAACAACCCACCCCTTTCTGTCAGCGATTTCCCTCTTCATTTTCTGGTACTGGGTTTGGAAAAAGGGGACAGTGTCGTACATTCATTTCCCGATGCTGTTTCAGGGGACGTCTTGATGTGTTATACAGTATCAGCCCATGCGAATTCTGAAGATGAAAGCGTGAGCTGAAACGTGAATACGTTTTCGTTTTTTTGTCATAGCCTACGACTTGTGTGGTAGCCACGACTCCGTATAGTTTTTGCGGGGACACCTTTGACTTTTCAATTACTTCGGCCATCGGAACGCTTGGAGGAAGAAAGTCCCCCACTTGAGGGCGAGATCAGACTTCGGTGGACGGCAAGTTCGGGAACGTCAGGATAAGGGTCTGCCACATACAACATGCAGAAATGGTAAATATGATCAGCCCTCCTGTTTGTTCATTGTAACAAATATATTCCTTATACACGATGACAAACTTTAGGTGAACTCTCCTGTGCATTTGGCCTATTGGTAAATGCGCGTGAGGTATTACTTTGACGATTAATACCTACAGTTTTTAGCCCATGATAATTTGAACACTGATACTTACATGTTAGCCAAGTGTTTGGTGAAACTTCTTGAGCGAAGTTCTTACGGTAGCCAGTCCTTGTCATACAGTAGCCTTTAAACATATATTTTATAGCCTATTTCTCAATTAATCCTTTTAACATATTTTATGAATACCAAACATAACGAAATATGTATTTAAGCGGCACCGTTTATAAAAGGAACATAGTAGAAAAATACCCTACACCGAATGCGCTATAACAACAATTTAAAGTTGTGACAAAGAAAATGTTTCAAGTTCAGGTAGGCTACTGTCATGTCATCAACTTAAGCAGCCTACCTGTTCTTCAAGTAGCCTAGTCTACAAAGCTGAAGGCTCAGGGATGATTCTGATGAATTATGTCTTGAGAATCACTGGGCATATCTACCGACGCACGCATGATTTCAAATATGGTACATTGTACAAATGTGTCTAGCTTTCTCAGAGTATAACCAAGAGTGTAACGCGTGACCATGTTTTAACAACCAGCCTACCAATAGCTGTGGCCTTAAGAGCATGCGAAATGAAAGTCGATAAAATGTAGGCTATGTAAACAGGCCTACAGTATTTCGAGAGAAGTTCTGTCCTTTGTTTCTTACGTTATGAATTATAATGGTGTAGTGTCATTACTATTAACCTGTGAAGATTGTGTATATTGTAGGCCTACAAAAAAGAAATACATGTTCTTGCAGAACACTCATGAAACCCACACAGGTACAATCAATCATAATATTTTTTTGTTCTTTTAGATATACATTTTTTAATTAAACAAAAATCAACTGAACTTTAGTCAACCTCTGTGCTGGATAGTTGAGAGGTAGTTTAAGTTTAAGCAGAGCAATTAAGATAATTTTGTGAAGCAAAGTCAAATGCATTGTCAAAACAGGGGACGCTTGTGTAAGCAGCATTACTTTTTTCCCCCAGGTAATACTTTCAAAACGTAGCTCTGTATTTCTCCCCTCAGAAAATTCTAAGGCTTTGGTTAAAACATATTATTTTCCAATTAGTTTAAGTGGCTCCTTCTTCAGCAACTCAACTGCCACCACCACCACCAGCACCTGAGGAAGTGAGAGAAAGTGGGCAGTGTGTCGCTAGACTTCTCCTGCACTCTTATGTATCTGACTGGCTCCTCGCGCATCCTTTGACTTCTCTACTTTGAGTCCTAAGCATTTGCTACTTTACATAAAATTCTGTCCCGATCATGTCGGCTGTCAGTGATGGCTCCTGGTTGTTCTGCAGTCTAGAATGTCAATTTACATTCCAGGAGTGTCATTTGATGACTTTTATCTGTATGGCTCACCATGGCAGCCCAGCCCCTCTTCATTTCTTCTACTAGATGGCTCAAGTCAAGCACACACGACCCCTCTATTCCCCCTCTCTCTTCAAAATCAGTGAAGGTTAAAACTAAAGATGGCAAGAAGAGAAAGAGAAAAAGAGAGAGAGAGAGAAATTAGAGAGCATGTGAGAGAGAGGGGAGAGAAAATGAAGCAGAGCTGTGGTGTTTAGGTCCATTCTCCGGCTAAACTTGTCAGCAGTGCTTGTGTGATCCTCCAGGGAGCTGGGCAGAATTGGAGGGTAGATGACGGTTAGACGGTTCAATAAGCTCACGGACAGGTAGCCGCGGTGACGTCCCCCCAGAGAGGCCCTCTTAATGAAGAGCAGGTCCACTTAGCTCTCTGTTCTCTGACCTCTGAGCTGGCCCTGCAGACACACACACACACACACACACACACACACACACACACACACACACACACACACACACACACACACACACACACACACACACACACACACACACACACACACACACACATCCACCCACACACCCACACACACACACACACACACACACACACACACACACACACACATCCACCCACACACCCACACACTCAGGCATGAACACACTCTTTCACCATTTATTTGATCCTTCTAATCAAAACTAGGTTTTTGTGGTCTCTAAGTCAATCTTGATGCTGGTTGTAAAGTTAGCGCCGCCACTAAGCAGTTTCGAGGTTTTTTTTCTCCTACTAATTCAATGTTTTTTCTTCAATTTCAATTTAGAAGTCTTCTTTTGTGAAGTGGTAGAATGTGATTAAATATAAAAATGATTGCTGATTTTATTGAATAGCACATTGTATTAATTCACTGAAATATTTCAATTTCCCCAGTAATAATTAGACAATGCATAATGCAGTCATGGTAACTAGCACTGAATATAATAACATGGCAGTAATCTAATAATTGATATAATTAATCTTCATCATGACGTACAGCACCATTTACAGTACAGTATGTCAACAAAAAAAACAACTTGCCCGTCGGTATAAAATAGCTATTGATAATTGACCACTTTGAGTTATCCAGTTGCAGTTTTTTGTCGTTGTGTGCGGAGAAGTCTGAAGCTGTACACAGTGAGAGCCAGGCTCTCAGCAGGCTCCTCCAACAATAAAGGCTAAGCAGCCGAGTGGAGAGGAGGGAAACAAACAAACACATGGCCCTTCACTCTTTTCACCTCCGCATGAGGCTCTCAGTGATGGAAAATAAACAGGCTTCAGCCCGACCTAACAGGTACCACAACAGTGACAGGAAATCATTTCTCAGAGGCAGTGTCCCATGTTTTCATATGTGTGTGTGTGTGTGTGTGTGTGTGTGTGTGTGTGTGTGTGCGCGATTTGCTTTTCTTTTCTTTCATGCACGCAAGGACACTTACACACACACACACACACACACACACACATACACACTCAGAGAGAGAGAGAGAGTTTGTCAACAAAGGAAAGAGGAGTGAGGTCTTCTTGATGAGTGCAGTCCAGACAGGTAGCTGATGCTCACTCAGCCGCAACAGCACAGCACAGCCCAGCACAGCACAGCACAGCGTTCCACCAGAGGGGCGTTGCCTGAGAGATATCATTTTACTCTGCTGAGAGATAGCAGGCTCCTCTCATCAAGCCAAGTGTTAGTGATAGTGTGTCTTGGCAGTGACAGTGAAAAGGTAATATTTTGAGAACTTTGCCTTGCTTTTCTCCTACTTGCCTCATTTGTGCCTTGAGAGGGAAAGATTTGAGACGGACAGTAAAATGGAAGTTGGAGACAATAAGACCAAACAAAGAGACTGTGAAATCTAAAAAAAATATTGAATTGTGGACAGTCCTTTTACTAAGAGCCAGAGTAGATAAAACAATAGATATATTTAGCTGACATTGATTATAATATTGTCTGTGGTGGAGAGTAAGAAATCTCCTCTACACATACACACACACACACACACACTCAGAGAGAGAGAGAGAGAGAGAGAGATTGAGAGAGAGATCCAGTTTGACAAAGGAATGGATATTTTTGTTTACCCTTTGACAAAGGGTGGTATTTCCTTTTTTATAACAATTACTTTCATAAATCCACACGGTTGGGTTATCAGATTTGATCAAACAATAGTCAAACAGTGGCATGGACTTCACAGGAACAAATGCTATATATATATATATATATATATCATTATAAGTTTACAGTATTGCTTTATTTTTTTGTATACTGTGGTAATTAGAAATGGCTTACTATAAGTGACTAGAACATCATTTGGCTTTCCTAAAATTGATTATACCCATGCAAATGTCCCCCCTTGTGTTTTTAATTGAGGAGCTCAAGGTAGGAAAACAAGTTGAAAAATGTCTCGCAGGAGATGTGGTAATGCATGAGGCATTGGTAGCCTGCGCGCCATCAAGTGATTTTGCAGTGAAATAATTACGGCCAGCACTGTAAAATAAACACTCTGGTGTGTTACCTGGTGGCACCGAGGTGATGGGTGCGGGAAATTGGAGTTCAGCAGTAATCCATCCTTTCCTGAAGAGGTCTGAGACAAATTCACCTCGACAGTGGAGACAGAGAAAGAGATTAGAGAGACAGAAAGAAAGCGAAAGAGAGAGGGAGAGAGAGTTCATTGCAGAGAGTTTGCACTGCTCCGAACAGGAGTCTCACAGTAACTAAAGTACCCAGTAGGGAGGTGTAGGGTTATGGAGTATAATTTATATTTTATAGCTTCAGTGGAGACACTCCAGAATGAGTTGTTGGACATTGTGCCATACAGAATGTGCTGGAAATTTTGGAAAGCGATGGGATTTCCAGGCTAGTCCCCCTCCTGGCTCTCCTCTTGTTACTCCTATCTTTTTTCCCCTCCTGAAGCTACTAAACCTGATCCACCACACTGCTTTGAATGATGCAAACTCCTCAGTGTGGCTCTAGTGATTACGCAGCCGAGGCCTGTGTGGTGGCAGGCCCAGAACAGACTCCCCCAGGGCATGTGGAATGGTACGATCCGAAGAGAATAATTTGCCCTAAAGGTGTCTCTTCTGACGGTACTTGAGGTTGAGTTGTGGAAGAAATTGGATATGACAAGATAAGTGGCGGGTCATAAGAAATTCCTCAGAACCAAAACGCGCTGTGTTGACTTCCGAATGACTGCTGTTGAATCTCTGGCTAGTTTTCTGTGTGAGTGGCTGCCTCTGCCCTACATGTACATCTCTGGCTAAAAACATTCCACTCGGAGATTTCCACTGGTTCCAGTCATGCAGGACTATTCCAGCGAAAACAAAACACACTGAGTCTTATTCAGCGGTGACATTTTCATTAATGCCATTCAAGTGCATTATTTTACTTATAAAAATTGTGTATTTAATTTAATCAATGTTTTAAGCATTGATTAAATGACTGATACCTATGGCTTTATAATACAGTCGATATAATGTAAGTGCAGCCTGTGATTCCTAAGGAGGGATATCTGTGAGATTTCATTATGGGAGGAATGAGAACATAACGTGTTTGCAGTGTCCTGTGTCTTGTCAGATCTGGCAGCGTTCTCTTTGCCAGTTCTTCTGTATGGAGATTCTGCTGTTCTCAGGAGCGGGAGGTTGTAGATCTGTATGTTAAAATGG
>NC_084995.1:42995063-43000063 GCF_963854185.1 Sardina pilchardus | reverse complement strand
CCGTCTCTCTGTGTGTGTGTGTGTGTGTGTGTGTGTGTGTATGTGTGTGTGTGTGTGTGTGTGTGTGGTGTTGGGGGTGGGGGTGTTGAGAGGGGTGTCTGCTCGATGGAGTCAGAGGGATATCTCAGTTCCAGAGCGCGCTGGACGCTCACTGCGGAGGCGAGACTTTGGAAATACTCTTGGCAGCTGCAGCTGGGGAAGTCCCCAGTACTGGAGTCCAGGCCACGTCTTCGGGTTCTTTTCAAGAACTGGAGCAGAGAGAGAGAGAGAGAGAGAGAGAGAGAGGGAGAGAGAGAGGGAGAGGGAGGGAGAGATAGAATGGGTGTTAATGAGAGAGAGAAAGAGAGCAAGGATAAGTTATTGTGTGAGAGGGGACACAGGGAACAGGAGGTTGATGAAGACAGAGGGACCATAGAGGGGGAGAGATAAGGTGAGGCTGATAAGGAAATCAGGACATAATCCATTTAGATTCCTGAGGGATAAAATGTTCTGTGTAGGAGGTGGAAGACCAGCACATTTACTTCCCAACGGTACGAGTCAAACTAGGAGATGAAGGCAGAGGGACAGTTTCTGTGTCCGTAAGCTGGTGCGAAAAGAAGCAGTCACGCCATAAATGAAAAGGCAGGAATTAATGTCAGCTGATATAGGCCTCAATGAAAGGTAAAGATTTTATTGTCAAAATCACAAAAGCAAATTAAATTAACAGAAAACATTCACCGCAGCAATGAAATCATTTTATGTGCTCAAACTACCTAAAAATAGACATTACTATCACACCATAAAGAATCAAACATCGATTGAATCCATCCCAGCTAACATGCTGTGTACGTTTTATTTCCTCTGGTATTCTCACAAATGATCATGACTTCACTGGAAAAGCCAGGAAGGGGGGTTGACACAGGCGTCTGTGTGAGTCAGGCAGAAGTTGAGATCGGTTTATTCTGCGGTTTGTTTAAAGTCCGGCCCAGGAACACCTGGGCTGAAAAATAAACGGGGCGCTGCCGGGCTGCTGGGCTTGTTGTTTTTGCTTTGCAGTGTCCCCTGCCTGCTTGCATTCCTGCTGCTGGGATACAGCTCCAGGCCTGTCCCCGGAGGACCTGAGGGGAAGGTCACTTTATTAAAGCACATTTTAATTTACCCTCCACTCTGCCCCCCCCCCTCCACTCTGCCCCCCCGCCAGCGCGACCTTATTACCAGCGGCCCTGTCCACCCAGGTACCAGGGGACATTACGGAGACATTCCACAGTGCTGCTGTGTCTGCCGTGGAGCCCCTCCACCCCCCCCACCACCTCCACCCCCCCCACTGATGCTCCCAGCACTCCTCCCCAGTGCTCAGAGAGCATGCTAGCCAGAGCTAGCGCCGCTGGCCTGCTGGGCTACAGTCCTACTAGCTGGGGGGGTCACTCATGCCAGTGGTCTTTGTGTTTAGTGGTGGGCAGTGGGAGTGTGATGTCAGTAAGTTGTCCACTCACGCTGCGCATCAGAATGTTGTTCTCCTCCTTCTGTCTGTCCTGCTGTCTGCAGGGTGAACAGAAAAATAATCTCAGCATCGAAATAGTAAACTAGCTTGACACAAAAAAACACTGAAACAAAAATAATATTACTAATAATGACTATTTGATATGAAACAGAACAAGCAAGATATTTGTCTTGCTTTTAAATATCCACTCCCTTTCCTGCATTTGATTCTGGAGAGGGTTGGTTTTCTGTGGAAAGCTTCAAGACTTTCAGGAAATTCCCCCCTCTGCTCGGAAAATGGAGTGTGTATCGCTGAGGCCTTTGTCACTGTGTGTAAAACTGCACTGGAGGTCCCTAGAGCCCTCTCTCAGATGAAGAGCTACTGCTGGGCTGAGAGAAAGAGCGAGGGAGAGAGAGAGAGAGGGAGAGGGAGAGAGAGAGAGAGAGGGAGAGAGAGAGAGAGAGAGGGAGAAGAAAAAGGGGAAATGACTCAGGTTGTCTTGCTGGTGGCTGTGGCTGGAGGCACAGAGATGTGTGTGCTGTGCCCAGAGACAGCGAGCGGGGCGGACGAGCGGAGCGGAGCAGATTTGTCGTGTGTGTGAGTAGCCGGTGAAAAATGTCTTGCAAAGGGCAGTGCTGGCCAGGGAGACGCAGCTGCAGGGGATTAGAGCCCCAGAGCGAGGCCAAGGCCCAGGAATGCAGAGAGGTCTCCCCCCCCCCCACCCCGCTCCCCCCCCCCCCCCCCCCCACGGGAGGGCACCGCTCAGGGCAGCCAAGGAGCAGCCAGCAGGAGCCCTCACACTCCCCTCTCCACCCGGGCCTCCGCATGGGGGTGAAAGGTCAGAGGGTGCGGTTAACCATATGTGTACACACACACACACTCACACACATACACACAAATGCACACATACATAAATGCACCAACATACGCATTCACACACACACGCATACACACAAACACACACACACACACACATAAATGCACAAACATACGCATGCACACACACATGCACACTCACACACACACACACACACACAGATGCACACTAATACACGAACACACACACACACACACACACACGCACACACATGCACTCACACTCACACCACTGCCCAAATGTACATACACACACAGACTAATACACAAGTGTACACACACACACACACACACACACACGCACACAGACATGCACTAACAGACACACACACACACACACACACACACACACACACACACACTGGCCCCTGTGGCAGTTCTCAGGCCTGCTTGTCTCACTCCCACTGCTGTCACCAGCACATTCTTTGCGTGGTGAGCTGGCAGATTTATTGAGGGACACAGGAAACACGTTGTAATTGAACAGGAAGCTTACAGGTACATCCATCAAGGCCCTGCAGCATCCTAGAGTTATTGATCCAGTGCAGTGTATGATTTCTCCCCACTATCTTCCCCTTCAGTGACACACTCCCTCTGCTCCTCATACACTCTGACTATCACGTCCCCATCACTGTTTTACTGGGCATCTCTATTACTGAAGATGGTTTACAGAAGTATATATATGTATGTACTGTATGTATGTATGTGTGTGTGTGTGCAGCCATCGATATGATATGGGGACTACGGAACATTAACCCCACTAAAAAGGCACTGGTGGCGGCGGTGAAGAGGAGGTCTGTGGTATTTACGAGTGTCCAGGCTCAGAGAAGGCTTCTGTGTCCCAGAGCTCCATGGCTCTTTGTGCCTCTGGTCCAGTCTGCCCTCTTCTCTCTTGGACTCCTCTAAATATTTGCTCCCAGACACTGAAGTGGAGCGGCCCTTGTTAAATCAAGCGGCCATCATTCACTCTGTTTTTATTTGTGTTGGGTGACAGAACAGCATGTTGCCACTCCAACACCACCACGTAGCCCCCCCCCCCCCCCCCCCCATGCTTTGAGTGACAGTGGCCCTGGCTGAGCTGTCACAGGCGCCCCTTGTCCTTCAGGTTGCTGCACTTCCTGGCAGGCCTTTTATGGGCGTGCAGAGGTGTTATTGCCTGCACTGCCGTCCTGACGTGCCCCCTTGAGTCGGGCCGCTCTGACGTGCTCAATGGCCCCCCAGTCCACCCCCCCCCCCCCCCGCCCCCCCACCGCGCTGATGCCTCTCTAGTATGCCTCCGTGCCCATAAAGGCCCGTGGCGTCTTATCACCACCCCCCCCCCCCGCACGCCACTCCCCCTCCCTGCGCGGCGGTCCCATTTGCGCTGTTTCCTCAGCAGTGTGGGATTGCTCCCCAATTACCACTCAGGCTGCAGCCAGGGCTCCCCACTCAGCCTCTCTCCACCCACTTGAGTGGCGACGCGTTAGAAGGACGCGTTAACCACACGCTGCTGTTATTAGCGGCACTCGTGCGCCCACGGACCAGAACAAAGTGGGTTAGGGCGCCGGCGGGAGTAAATAAACAACCGGGACGGACACTCCAGGCAGTTCTGGGGGGTGTGTGTGTGTGGGGGGGGGGGCATTGCACATTGAAGTGGCGGATTTGGCCAGAGTGCTTACTCGTCCTGTGTGACAGCGCTAACGTCCGAACCAAATTGACCCTTTTGATGGTGATTTGACGTTCTTGGGAGTGCCTTCCATCAGAACGGTGGTCATGGATGACACAAGGCCAGTCACCGTGAGTGGGGCTGAGAGGCTGGTTTTCCCCCTGGTCATGGTGCGCTGGTGTAGTCAGGCGGATGACTCACCTCCCTCGATCCCCTCCTTTGGTTGGAGCGCGTGCAAGCTCAGACACCCAGCGCTCCCTAGGAGGGCCGAGGGAGGAGATCCCGAAAAAAACAAAAAACAAAAAAAAAAAAGCGGGCCTTTGAAACGGGCTGCAGGTTTTGACACATCTCCCCCTCAGTGTCTCTCTCCCTCTCTCTCTTCCTCTCTCTATCTCTCCACCTCCTCTCCTCTCCTCTCCTCTCCTCTCCCCCTCTCCTGTCCCTGGGCCTTTTGTTCATACCTGCTGTGGGTTTGCACGCCACTCCACCGGGCTGCTCTCTCACCCTCCCGGGTTCCTGTCACAGGCGGCCTGGACGGCCTTCAAACACAGGTGATATCATAGGTCTGAGCGCGGGGGGGTGGGTGTGTGTGTGTGTGGGGGGGGGAGCCTCTCTTCTCACGCCTTGTGAAGCGAGCCCTAATTGCAGACAGACATCTGCTTTTGTTCAATGGGGCTTTATTGGCGTGAGTCACTTGCGCTCCACTGCCAGCCCTTTGTAACGCTTCGCATTAAGAACGGAATAAAACAAACGCGCGCACAAAGCCACGCACAAATAAATAAATACGAGCGGGGTTCGTAACGACGCATTCATGGGCACTTACACAATAAGAGAATTCATAATTCCGCAACGATGAATAACAAGAGACGATAACAAGCGCTGTAAAAGCGTGTGCAGCAATATTTATGGTGGTAATTATAATGGGGAAATGTAATTTGGAGTGCGGTGGGGGCTCAACCAGACTGCTGAGATGCTACAGGTCCTCCCCAGCCCATTCTGCAGGGTCCCACCATGAGTGCAGTT
>NC_084995.1:42985063-42987563 GCF_963854185.1 Sardina pilchardus | reverse complement strand
GAAACATAAGTCAAGCAGAACCAACTGCGTCATCATGTGTGTGTGTGTGCATGTGTCTGTGTGTGTGCGTGCGTGCTGGAGTATTAGGAGGTTTTGGAGGGAAATGCCACAGCCAAATGGAATGTGGAATCAACTTATACACAAAGCTTGGCATTATACAAGATCATATACAATTACATGTTGCATCATTATGCATAAAACTATATGATGTAAGAATATATATATACATGCGTACACAAAATAATATGTATGTGTAAATATTGACTAAACTGAATCATTTTAAGACTCTCAAGGCAAGTATACTGTAAATGAGGGATTTAAATGTCCCATTAGCATTGCTACTATGAGCTGCTGGCGTTGCTATTTAACTCTTTATTTAACTCTTTAGTTAACTCTCATGAAATGGGGGGAAATGCTTCACACTGACAAGTTAAGGCAGGTCTCCTCTTCTACTGCAGTGACAGCACACCATCAGTAAGCACGCTGCACAATGTCAGTGTGTGGTGCAGTCCGTGCTGGTGGCCAAATGGCACATTCTGATCCGGTTCTGATTACCAATGTCGTTTCCTCTGGTCAGACCCTTCCCTGGCCTTGATACAGACACACACACACACACACACACACACACACACACACACGTAGTCCCAACACTGAGGAGCTGAAACTATGAATGTCAGACACACACACACACACACACACACACACACACACACCCACACACACACACACACGCAGTCCCAACACTGAGCTGAGCTGAGCTGAAACTATGAATGTCAGACGCAGCAGGGATATGGAGCCAAAGCGGCAGTAGGAATGTAGATGGCACGACGTGGCCATTATAGTCTGGCGGTGTGGGTCCATGCGCTCATCCAGCCCTTCTGTTTTCTCTCCTCTCTCCATGTGCTCCTGTTCCCCTGCTCCCCTCCTCTCCGCTCCGCTGTGCTGTGCTGTGCTGTGCTGTGCTGTGCTGTGCTGGTGACGTGCTGGGCCTCTGTGTAGGTAAGTGTCTTTGCCTTTCTCTCTCACGCCCACAGGCAGGTAAGTGATACAGCCATAACATGGATCTGTGTGTGTGTGTGTGTGTGTGTGTGTGTGTGTGGGGCGAGGGGTGGGGGGTGGGGGGTGGGTGTAGCGATAGGTAGGTGGGCGGGCGGGCTTGTCTCAGCCTCTTGGTGGAGACGGACTTCCGTGTTTCTCCTGGATGTTGTGTGCACTACAGCAGACACCACGCGGCATGTTTAATTTAGACGGGCGCTCCTTGCTCTCCGCCGACTTATTTATTTATTTGAGTGATGCAGGATTGTGCCAATAGCAATGCCCTGGGCGACCAGCACAAGCACCTGGGGCAATGCAATGCTAATGCAGGAGGGTGTCTGTTCAGCCATAAGCACGACTGCGTGCCACACAACACCACACAGCCTGCCTGGCTGGCTGCCTTTGGAGTGCAGCAGTGCGCCCAGGTCGCGTACTGTATGCATGGATCACTTTAGCAGACATGTCTTTGGCACTGATTACAGCCAGTAAACGCGCTAGACATTTTACCGTTTGAGACATTCTTTTTTGACATCCCTCTTGAAAGTGCCATCACTTTCTCGCTCTCTCTCTTTGTCACTCGAGTGTTCTCTCCCTCTCTCCCTCTCTCCCTCTCTCCCTCTCTCCCTCCCCCTTTCAGCCGGACCCCCTCAGCTGTGAACCTTGGGGATGTGATTGATACAGTTAACCTGTGGGGCGGGGCCTTTTAATGGCGCGTGTCCCAGCCGTGTTCAGGTCTGGCTGGCTTTATAAAGCCCTCGCTGGCTTCCCGCTAGTTAAAACAGGCCCTCGGGTCTCCCGCGCCACTGACTGCAGGCGAGGCCGCACTCGCTCTTTTACACGCAACACGTGCACACACAGCCGTCCCCTACGGACCAATCAAAGGGCTTCGTCCGTCCCCAAAGGTATTGTGGGAAGGGGCACGGTGGGGCATCGCGCCCCTGGGCAGAACGTGCGCTGCAGTCGGGGTAAACAAGTCTTCAGTCCAGTGCCCCTCAAGACGTCCTCGTACACACAGGAGTGGGCACTTAACACACCTATCATATACAGCACAAGTACAGGTACATATAGCAGGAGTGGGCTCTTAACACACCTATCATATACAGCACAGGTACATATAGCAGGAGTGGGCTCTTAACACACCTATCATATACAGCACAGGTACATATAGCAGGAGTGGGCACTAACACACCTATCATATACAGCACAGGTACATATAGCAGGAGTGGGCACCTAACACACCTATCATATACAGCACAGGTACATATAGCAGGAGTGGACACTTAACACACCTATCATATACAGCACAGGCACGTATAGCAGGAGTGGGCTCTTAACACACCTATCATATACAGCACAGGCACGTATAGCAGGAGTGTTAACACACCTATCATATACAGCACAGGCACGTATAGCAGGAGTGTTAACACACCTATCATATACAGCACAGGCACGTATAGCAGGAGTG
>NC_084995.1:42970063-42975063 GCF_963854185.1 Sardina pilchardus | reverse complement strand
CAGCGTCTGCTCTGACTCACATAAACAGGGCCAGACTTGCCTGTGTGCTGCCACACTGCAGGGACACGTCTCCCTCTCCTTCCCGTCACTGTCAGCTCCAGCCTCCAGCCTCCAGCCTCCAGCCCCCAGCCTCCAGCCTCGAACCCCCAGGCCCCAGCCCTCAGCCTCCAGCCCCCAGTCTCCAGTCCCCAGCTCCAGCCCCCAGCCTCCAGCCTCTAGCCCCCAGCCCCCAGCCTCCAGCCTCGAACCCCCAGCCCCCAGCCTCCAGCCTCCAGCCTCGAACCCCCAGCCCCCAGTCTCCAGCTCCAGCCTCCAGCCTCCAGCCTCCACCCTCCAGCCTCCAGCCTCCAGCCGGGCCTCCTTGCGGCAGTCACTGAGCAGGATGTGCGGCTCTGGCCCGGACTGTAACCTTGGGACAGCCTCCGCACTGTTTGTGAATTCCGTCTGGTTTGATACGACCAAAGTGTCCCCGACGGCAACTCTTTTGGCATTCCGTGGAAAAACATATCTGTGGGAAACCCAGATAAACTTCACATAATTGCACATAATATTTTAAAATAACGGGCATCTCTTCCAAAACGTTTACACTATCAAACCTGCAACCCATTAGGGTCCCATGCTACTCCCCAGTCTGGATAAATATTTTATTTAATTTACGTTTTGAAAATGAGAAGTCTTGGAGCTGGTGGCTGCAGCTTTGGACACGGACACACGTTATAGTTTAACCTTCACCGCTGGTTTTCTCTGTCAGAGGAATTTCAGGGTTTTGTCATTCTTAGTTATGTCTGGTCTCTCCGTCTCCACTGCAGTCTTTCTCCTCCTCCATCGCTCCTCCTGCAGCACAGCCATACTGTTATTTGTGGAAGAAAGAGAAATGACATGTGGTTTGGGCAATCGCAGGACTGGGAGGTGTTGGCTTTAATGTAACGGCTACTATAATATTTGGAGGAAAGGACTCTAATAACATTCAGGCCTCTAATCCTCAACCATGCCATTAATATCCTCTCATTTTTAAAGCTCACACAGCAACTCAATCCATGTCCTGGCTAATTCAGATTGACTCTGTGGACTGCGAGCATTGTAACCCGAATGCAGCAAGCGCGAGGTGCTTATTTTTGCGTGCTGGGCTGTATTCTGACAGATGTTCCGTGTGCTGCCCGGTGCCGAGCTCGCTCGCTCGTTCGTTTGCCCGCGCGCCCGCGCTCTCGCGCGCTGCCTGTGTGTTCCTCTCATGTCGCTGTGGCACGGGCGGGCGGCGCGGAGCAGAGCAGAGCGCTGCTTTCTGCTGAGCCTGGCACATTTCAGATGAGACTGCCGCTGCGAGTTTGATACACGGAGCCCTGTAGGCACGGCTCAGCTGTGTGAAAACTCCAGCGCCTCTCTCTCTCTCTCTCTCTCTGTCTCTCTCTCTCTCTCCTTCCGTCTCCTCCACTCGGCTCTTTCTCTCTCTCCGTCTGTCTTTCTTGTTCCCCCTTTCAGAGTCTCTTCTCCTTCTCCTCTCTCGTTTCTACTGTCTGTGCTCTTCCTCTTCATCTCTTCCTCCTCCTCTGTGTTCCTAGTTTGCCTCGCAGCTCAGATCACTCAGCTGCCCTCCAGATAAAAGACAGCAGTCATCTCACTCTCTCTCTCTCTCTCTCTCTCTCATTTTCTCTCTCTCATTCTCTCCACTTCTACAGCGTCATACTTCATACGATAGCGCCAAAGTAGCCCAACTTTGACACGTACAGGAAAGCTTCTCTCTGTCTTTCGTTCTTTCTTTTCTCTCTCTCTTTCCCTGCAGTCTGTCCTTACATGCCTCTGTTTGACTCTCTGAGTGGAGCTCCCTCACGCACCAGTGTGAGAGAGATGGTCAGCTCATTTCCTGTTGGAGCCGACACCTCGGTCTCTGTGTCTCTCTCTCAGCCAGTCCGGCCGCAGCCTCTCGGCCAGGGCAAGAATAATCACATTTTAGGCTAATAATCACCTCTGCAGTCTGCCTGCCTCTTCCAATGAGCTCCCAACCTGCGGACACGCAGATAATGACTGGACAGTGGCCAGCCCGAGTCCAGTCCTCAGAGACAGGGTCCTGGCCGCACTAATCCTGCCCCGGCCACCTCCTAATCACACCTCCTCTCCGCTCCTCCTCTCCGCTCCTGCTCTCCGCGTCTCCTCTCCGCTCGTGCTCCTAGACCAGGAGAGGAGGAGGGGGGGAGAGAGAGAGAGCCAGTGAGAGAGAGGGGGAGAAGTTTTTTGAATGTTTTCCTCAAAGTTAATGGCGACTCGAGCGCCGGGTCCAAACAGCGGTGGCAACATTTTGGCACTGGCAGCACTCAGCCGGCTCTCATAATTACTCATGGAGAGCATGATGCCTTCCAGGGCCTGAAGATTGATTACATGTGATATCCTATTTTGTGTAATCTGTCTCCGACTGGGATGGGTCCAGAAAAGAAGGGAAGAGAAGGTTACTTTAAGAAGGAGAGGGAGCGAGAGATTGGGGGAGTGAGAGAAAGAGATTAATACACAGAGCCGGTGGTAGGTGGAGGTGGGCTACTGGACGAGAGAGAGAGGGGAGATGGAAACCCATTTAGCGTTTCTCACTGTGAGAAATAATTGCAGTCTAGGAGATAATGAAGAGGCTCTGTCTGAAGATTCATGTCATCGGTGTGTGTGTGTGTGTGTGTGTGTGTGTTTGTGCGCACATGTGTATGGTCATGAGTCGGTCTCTGTATCTTTGTGATTACTGTATTCAACAGGGCGGGTTTTTTGTTTGAAAACACTGAGGTCAGAGCGCTGTGTTCACACCACACTCTTCTCACAACCCAGCCATATTCCCAGGCCTCAACACTGCCCCTGAGAGAGAGAGGGAGAGGGAGAGAGAGAGAGAGAGAGAGAGGGAGAAGGAGAGAGAGAGGGAGAGAGAGATAGAGAGAGAGGGAGAGAGAGAGAGAGGGAGGGAGAGATAGAGAGAGGGAGAGAGAGAGGGAGAGAGAGAGAGAAAGAGAGAGATAGAGAATGAGAGAGAGAGGGAGAGAGAGGGGCTGATTGAGCTGGCGAAGGCTACGCTCCTGACACGGCGTGGTGAGCCCCGCGGCCACCTCGTAGATCCGTGTGTGTGTGTGTGTGTGTGTGTGTGTGTGTGTGTGTGTGTGTTCATTAGAGGAGTGCGGGCCGTAATGAGCCTCCTCTCTCTCCAGCCGCTCAGCTCGCCGCTCCTTTCATGTCCAGCGCAGCGCAGCGCCTCTGTGTAGGGGTGCAGGCCAAGAGTCAGATGAGACACAACATCCAGACCCTCCACACACCAGCCACAAACATGCACAAAGACACACACCGAAACACTCTCTCACACAAACACACACACAGAAAAAATATACACACAAAAAAATCATCACGAGTAAACAAAGTTAAAAAGCCCTTATAGTAACATATACCCATTTACAGCAACACAACACTCAGTGCAAAGCAAAGCTGCAGAGGGTGAGATGAGCCTCAAAAGCCACAATGGCTCCCTTCCCCCTAAAACACACAACCCACAGCCAGTACCTGGGAGCCGGCGACAAGAAAACAACATCAAGGGTAAATGAAATGGGTCTGGTGGTCGCCCATGGAGACGGCTCCAGCGGTGGGGTAAGTGGTGGCCAAATGGCTCATCAGCCTTCCCCCGGCCGCGCCGCAAATTAAAGCCAAACGGCCTTTATGTGCTCAAGCGGCGGAGCAGGGAAATCAGCGGCCAGGGGGGCCTAAGTGAGACTGAGCCCTGTGGAGGCACGGCCCAACCGCTGCAGCTGCACCGCTCGGCTACCGCCGCTCAACTACACCTCCTCCAGCACCTCCACCAGCACCACCTCCAGCACCACCAGGGGAGAGGACGGGAGAGGAGGGCAGGAAACAGACAATGAGGGAAGAGGTGGAAGGATAGGAAAGAAGTGAACGAGGAGGAAAAGAAAACTGAAGGGTGTGAAGAAGTAGATAAATAGATAGATGGATAGATAGACAGATGGGAGAGAAGTATGAGACGCAGGAAACGAGCGACAAGAACGGGACGGGAAGGAGAGAGAGAGATGGGAACAGACTCAGAGAGAGAGAGGGAGCATGGAGAGATGGGAACAGACTGAGAGAGAGAGAGAGAGAACAGACTCAGAGAGAGAGAGGGAGCATGGAGAGATGGGGACAGACTCAGAGAGAGAGGGAGCATGTAGAAGAGAGAATGAAGAGATCTGATCAGACACCATGCTACTCCATCTCTCCATCTCTCCATCTCTCTCTCCATCTCTCTCTCCATCTCTCTCTCCATCTCTCTCTCCATCTCCCTCTCTCTCTCCATCTCTCTCTCTCCCTCTCTCTCTGCCAGTGCTGCTGTAGCCTCCCACTGTCATGCTGCTACAGGGTGACTCTCTGTCAGCTGTCAGCTCTGTGGCCGGGCCTACTTACACATTTATACCGCTGTTTACTTATTTATTTACTCTGATGACAGGGCCACTCAGCGCGCGCACACAGGCCCATAACCGCCGTGCCACCACGGCTAAAATGTTTAAAAGCCCGGCACCGTCGTGAGGGGCAGTGACGCGGGCGCCCGGGCGAAAGCGCTGTGTGGCGGGCGCGGGGGCATTCAGCAGGCTAACAGATTTAATGGCTTTATCCCTGCCCCGTTTCCCCCCTCCGCCGCAGGAGCAGGGGCAGGGCGAGAGGGAGAGGGAGAGTGGCCCTGAATTATTCAGCCCCCTCCACGCCCTCAGGGGAGGGGGGGACACACGCCGCACGTCGCTCTGCTCTGCTCCACACCGCAGCAAGAGCCTGGCTCTGGAGCTCACCGGCCCTAGCGCTGGAGCACCAGCAGAGTGACCACAGGGGGGCCGGGGGGGGGGGGGGACGGGGGGGGGGGGGGGGAGAGACAGAGAGGGGGGAGAAGTGTCATGCGTGGGTGGAGCAAGACGACTAGCTGACCGCTGCGCTGGCTCAAACCCACGCACATGCTTCAGTGACCGAGGCCGGCGGGGTCCAGGGTCTGGCTGGACCGAGACAAA
>NC_084995.1:42947563-42965063 GCF_963854185.1 Sardina pilchardus | reverse complement strand
CACACACACACACACACACACACACACACACACACACACACACACACACACACACACACACACACACACACACACACACACACACACACACAATCACTGGATTAAAACCAGGATGGGTAAATTGGTCCTCTGGCCATTTATTTTGTCTAATAGCCTAATTTTGTGGAACGCGGTGAGCGGCACGGGTCACCCCTAATCGAGCGTCTCCCGCGCCGAGTTCGGACCACTGAGAGCAAACACACACCAGGTGGAGCCTCTGCTGAGAGCAAACACACACACCAGGTGGAGCCTCTGCTAGGGGACACACAGCTCCAGCGGAGATGGACGCACTCTTCCCCCTGTTGGAGATGGGTTACTGTCTCACTCTCTCTCCTCTGATGGGTTACTGTCTCACTCTTTCTCCTCTGTTGGAGATGGGTTACTGTCTCACTCTCTCTCCTCTGTTGGAGATGGGTTACTGTCTCACTCTCTCTCCTCTCTGATGGAGATGGGTTACTGTCTCACTCTCTCCCCTCTGATGGAGATGGGTTACTGTCTCACTCTCTCCCCTCTGTCTCACTCTCTCTCCTCTCTGATGGAGATGGGTTACTGTCTCACTCTCTCTCCTCTGTCTCACTCTCTCCTCTCTGATGGAGATGGGTTACTGTCTCACTCTCTCTCCTCTGATGGGTTACTGTCTCACTCTCTCCTCTGATGGAGATGGGTTACTGTCTCACTCTCTCTTCACTGATGGAGATGGGTTACTGTCTCACTCTCTCTCCTCTCTGATGGAGATGGGTTACTGTCTCACTCGCTTCTCTTATTTGTCTTTCTTTCTTTAGTCCTCTTCCAGCCTCGGCTTCTCCCCCGACACTGAATGATTTAACAAAACTGAAATCATTGATGTTTTAAACAGCTCACAGAGTACTGTTAGTGATTCCCATGCTACATCTAGTATCTGTCTCTACAACCTGCCTAGACATGTAGATTTTCATTGGGAAAATTCCATTTTTTATTGAGGAATAACAAAAACTCAAATTACATTAAATTAGATATTATTATTTATATAAATGACACAGTATCATTTTCGGGGTTTTGTGTTATTTTAGCTCACAACCATACACGGCCTGTGTCTGAATATATTTCCACTGATTTGTGTTGTGTTTATTCTGTCATTCAGTCAGCGTTAGTGCTGTAGCTGTAGCTGAATGAGGAAGTGAGGTAGTGAGGTAGATGCTGTTGAGTCTGTGGACAGTAGAGCCGTTGAACCTGATGTGGTCAGTAGAGCTGTTCAGTGTGTGGTCAGTAGAGCTGTGCTGGAGGAAAGAGGCCCAGGTGGCCCTCTGTTGGGGAGGAGTGTAACTCCACACTTGCACACACGGTGCTCCACCTCACACACACGCTGGTCATGCTCCACCTCACACACACACACACACACACACACACACACGCTGCTCCAGAGGATTCCTTCAGAAGCCACTTTACAACCTCAGCACCTAATGACAATGAAGAATAAATGCACACGCACGCACACACACACACACAGGCACGCATGCACGGGCGCACACACACACACACACACACACACACACACACACACACACACGCACACACACACACACACACACACACACACACACACACACACACACACACACACACACACACACACACACTTGTCCGCCACAACCCCTGCAGTGCCACTGCCCCAAGTCTCCCAGAATGCTCTCTTCACTTTTACTCTAATGAGTTGCAACACAGATAATGTGGCTGATGATCTTTCATTGATTTGGCTATCACTTGCTTGTCTGGTAATTGATCCGTAGCTGAGCCTCTAGTTAATTATATCGGCTTCGACATGGCCCCCGGTCTGGGGGGAATTTGAAGTCTTGCAGAATAATAGTTTTAATAAAGGAGTCTATTACTGTGGCTGCCTGCCTCCGTGGCTCTCTGCTGAAGCAGATGCATAGAGCCCTGCTCCCCCTCACTGCATGGTCCACTTGCCTGGCCGGCTCCTCTTCCCAGGGGTGCGGAGAGAGAGAGAGAGGGACCGCCGGACTGGAGGAGGAAGAGAATGACAGAGAGGGAGGATGAAGAGAGAGGGAAGGAGAGGAATAGAGATAGAGAGAGAAGAGGAGGAGGGAGATATTGGCAGAGCCACCTCAAACCTCCCACAAATAACAGCCATTAATGGGGGAAGTCAGGAGCCGAGCCGCCAGCTGGACTTGAAACAGAGTGCCACTCGAAAAAACCAAGAGAATAGCACATTTCAGAGAGAGAGAGAGAGAGAGAGAGAGAGAATGTGGAATAGAGAGAGAGAGAGAGAGAGGTTGGGAACAATTAAAATAAACGCTCAAAGCCAAACGATTAAAATCAAATTGATTAACAATAGGTAAAAATAAAAGTAATTCCTCTCATTAAGAAAAAAAACAAAAAAACATGTAAATTCGCAGTGTCCCACCCAGCAGTCAGTGGGTAGTTGTTCCGGCCGTCTCCCTTTAACTCAAATGTTTATAGCGGAGCGAGTCCCATGTGCTGTGATGTGCTGTGCTGTGGGTACTATGCCATAGGGTGGAGGGAGATGCGTGTGTGTGTGTGTGTGTGTGTGTGTGTGTGTGTGTGTGCTGTGGGTGCTGTGGGTACTATATGCCATAGGGTGGAGGGAGACGTGTGTGTGTGTGTGTGTGTGTGTGTGCTGTGGGTACTATATGCCATAGGATGGAGGGAGACGTGTGTGTGTGTGTGTGTGTGTGCTGTGGGTACTATATGCCATAGGATGGAGGGAGACGTGTGTGTGCGTGTGTGCTGTGGGTACTATATGCCATAGGGTGGAGGGGGACGTGTGTGTGCTGTGGGTACTATATGCCATAGGGTGGAGGGGGACGTGTGTGGGCTGTTGGTACAGTATGCTATAGGGTGGAGGGGCACGCGTGTGGGTACAGTATGCTATAGGGTGGAGGGGCACGTGTGTGGGTACTGTATGCTATAGGGTGGAGGGGGACGTGTGTGTGTACTGTATGCTATAGGGTGGAGGGGGACGTGTGTGTGTGTGTGTGCTGTGGGTACTGTATGCTATAGGGTGCAGGGGGACGCGTGTGGGCTGTGGGTACTATATGCTATAGGGTGGAGGGGCACGCGTGTGGGTACTATATGCTATAGGGTGGAGGGGGACGTGTGTGGGCTGTGGGTACTATATGCTATAGGGTGGAGGGGGACGCGTGTGGGTACTATATGCTATAGGGTGGAGGGGGACGTGTGTGGGCTGTGGGTACTATATGCTATAGGGTGGAGGGGGACGCGTGTGGGTACTATATGCTATAGGGTGGAGGGGGACGTGTGTGGGCTGTGGGTACTATATGCTATAGGGTGGAGGGGGACGTGTGTGGGCTGTGGGTACTATATGCTATAGGGTGGAGGGGGACGCGTGTGGGACAGCACTCTCTGCCGCATGCCCATTACTGCCCATTTGTCCCTAATGATGCAGCCTGCACAGACTGGTCACTGATGGAGCCACTCTGCACTTGTGGATAAAGAGGAAGACAGCGAGAGAGAGACAGAAGAGAGAAAGAGAGAGAGAAAGAGAGAGAGAGAGAGAGACAAAAGGATGTGTTATGTTCTGGTCGCGGTGGCCAGTCAGTTCATTTTTTCTTTCTTTTTTTCTCTTTGCCATGAAAAATTCCTAGATTTGATCAGGCAAAAAGCAGTGCAGATAATCTCAGTAAAGGTTATCCAGAGCCGTCATTAGTGTTGTACTGAGGCTTTTAAGAGACAATAACAGCTGTCTCCTACAATTTGCCACAAAATTTCAAGTGGCAGCTTTATATATACCAGAGTCATTTAATGTAGCTGGAGAGAAAAGTTAATTTCTCTCTCTGTCTCTCTGTCTGTCTCTCTCTCTCTCTTTCTCTCTCCCTCTCTCACTCTGTCTTTCTCTCCCTTGCACTACCTATTCAGAGAAGATCACAGTGACATCTTGGTCAGACATCCTGTGCGTCTCCCAGCCTGTCATTTGAGAGCGAGCGAGGGAGAGAGAGAGCGAGGGCATGCAGAGGAGAAGATATACATGCAGTAATAACAAAAAAATGCCTTTATTCCGCAAGACATTTTTCTCGCCAAATGTCTCGTCATGTAAAATGAGGCAGCGAGGTGTCTCTGGGTTGTAAGTGCATATGGTAGGGCTTCCTTTGTATCCCCTACCTTTGTGAGACTGCTGCAGGGACCAATTTGGCAAAAATGGAGCCTCTTCCTCATTTTTTCCTTAATTAAAATCTGAAAGCATCCACTCGGGGGTTCCCTGTGTGTGCCCGTGTAAATGTGTGTGTGTGTGTGTGTGTGTGTGTGTGTGTGTGTGTGTGTGTGTGTGTGTGTGTGTGTGTGTGTGTGCGCGCACATGTGCATTTAGCTCACAGACCTACTCCTCTGGACGTGTGTGTGTGTGTGTGTATGTGCGAGCGTGTGTACATCTGCACGTTTGCGTGTGTGTGTGCATGTGTGTGTGTGTATGTGTGTGTTGGGGGTGGGTGATTGTGTAGTGCCATTAGCCTTTAATAGTCAGAGGGAATAGCAGACAAAGGCAGGAGACTTTGTAATGATGGCAAATGGCAGTGCTGTGTACCTACCTCTTTTCTTTAAATAGCTACCCTTTATAGTTTAAATACACATCCTAAACCACAGTTTTACACAACATTAATTGAAAATGTCAAAATATTTACTTATTTCTGTACACACAGTAGAATGCACTTTAGATAACACAGTGTATACAGACAAAAAAATGACTCAAATAAAGTCCTAATTTAAATGATGTTTTGTACAGTTGCTTTGGTAAGCCTTGTGTTGTTTATATTACGCTAGTGCCAGTTATTGTGTGTTAATATGGTCGCATGGATATCTGCATGAATTGATACAGGCAGTGACTGTGTCATTTTTTAATAAAAGACTTAGTGCTGGTGTGTGTGTGTGTGTGTGTGATAGAGAGAGAGAGAGAGAGAGAGAGAGAGAGAGAGAGTGTGTGTGTGTGTGTGTGTGGCTGGGTCCCTCAGGAACTGGAGTGGAGATGCGCGTAGTGCTGGTAATAAGGCAGGGACAGCCCTTCCCCTCCTGCTCTCTCTCTCTCTCTCTCCCTCTCTCTCTCTCTCTCTCACGCTCTCTCATGCTCTCTCTCTGCCACCAGTAGGGGAGTGGATCAGTGCACAGAGAGAGAGAGAGAGAGAGAAAGAGAGAGAGAGCAGCATGTCATTGAGTGCCGGCAAGACGAGAGGAGCAGTTGACTCAGACCCCTCGCTGGCCTCACACACACAGATGCACGCGCGCGCTCACACACACACACACACACACGTGCACTCTCGCTCAGTCAGCCTCACTCTCACTCAGCAGTAGCGGCGAATAGCGGACCTTCTCCGGGAGGAAGACAGGAGAAGCAGCGTGGTGGAGGGGAAGAGAAAAAACACCCACAGAGAGAGAGAGAGAGAGAGGGAGACAGAGAGGAAGGCCAGGGAGAGGTGTGGAGAGGGAGAGAAGAAGAAGGAGAGGGAGGGTGAAGGAGAGAGAGAGAGAGATTGAAGAGGGAGAGAGAGAAAGAGAGAAAGGAGGGGCGGGTGCAGAGGTGACCCACTCCCTCACCTGATCTCCACATTCTTGGGAGGGAGACCTGAACTGGACAATTAATGGTAAGAGAACGCAAACAACTTTATTTAAACAAGATTAGTGATTTCATCTAAAAGCCCTTTTATTTTTATTTTTAATTTTTTTTTTTTGGTGATTGTTGGTTTTTTGAACATTTTTAGAAAATTTAAATTTGCGTGGCTGAATAAATGTCATTTTGTTAATTGTAATAATTTTGTGACAGCTGATTTTCCATTGTTTCAGTGCTTATTGTCATCTTTGGTGTGGTTTGCAGAGGGGTGGCTTTTGAGTTGAGTTACGAGAAGGTGGCTTTTTTTATTATTTTGAGGGAATTTGGAGGAATGCTTTTAAATGGGTTTTTTAGGAATTTTGTGTGAGGGGTTGAAAGGGCAGAAGTTCTCTGAGTATGGGTGAGCGGGTTTGTTTGGCAAGTGACTTTAGGTAGGAATGTAAGCATGTGTGTGTGTACAGTATGTATGTAGATATATATATGTATTTGTGTGCGTGAGTGTGTATTTGGAGGATAGCCCATAAAATGCGTAACTGACAGATATGAAAGGGGGGTGCCGACTAAAAACAAAACAAAAAAAAGCTTCTGCTCTCCTCCATCAGCTCCTCCACATCATAGCCATCCCCCTTTTTCTCTCTCCTCCTCCACTACACAACCCCCTTGCCCCCCCTCCATCCCTCCTCCTCCATCCCTCCTCCTCCTCCTCCTCCTCCTCCCCACTTACCTTCGACGGCTGGCTCATCCTGCCCTCTCCCTCCACATGCCCCAGAGGAAATATCCAGTGCGCTGCTTGCTCCTGAATTAACTCAACGCTCTCCTTCAGCTACTGGCTGCCAAGAGGCTTCCACTCTTCTCCCTTCTCCCTCTCTCCATCTCTGGAGGGAAAAGGGAACAGCAAGAAAGGAAAGGGGAAAAGAACGAGAGGAAGACCAAGAAGAAAAGAAAAATAGGAAGAAGAAGAATCAAGGGAGAGAGAAGGAGAGAGAGAAAGAGAGAGAGAGAGAGAGAGACAGAGAGTGAGGGAGAGAAAAAAAATAAAGAGAAAACATTTGAAAGAGAAAACCGGCCGGCCATCCAAGCTTCCTCCGGCAAACCCCCCCCACCCCCACCCCCCCTTCCCTATTGAGCATCCCAGAGCTTCACACACTTTCTCCCCCCTCTTCTCTGGCAGTCCGGGGAGGCAGAGTTGGATGTGAGAGGCGGTGTGGTGTCGAGAGAGCGAGAGCAAGAGCCAGAGAGGGCACGCCAGTCCACGGCCAGAGCCAGCAGCAGCAGCAGCAGCAGCGGCGGCGGCGGCGGCGGCGGCGCAGGCGAAAGCTCCATGCAGTTCAGCACCAGACCGGCTAGTGTGGAGCCGGGCTTCATGGGGACATGGCAGCAGCAGAGCACTGACAGCAACCTCCTCTTCAGGATGTCCCAGCAGGTGAGTGGCACGCCGCGCCGCGCTGTACCGCGCTGTACCGCTATATGGCCCCTGCACTCTCCCATCCTTTGTGTCACTCTCTCCCTGACACTGGAGGGAGCTTGGATAGACTGCATTAGTGGATATGTGTCTGTTTCTGTTTTTTATTCATCTGTGTGTGTGTGTGTGTGAGTGTGTTTGTGTGTGTGTGTGTGTAGTGGTGGTGGTGATGTGTTTTTGTTGTTATGTTTTTAGCCTTGATGTTGATTTAGGAATGACGTTGAGGACTGGCATAAGATGCTTTATTTGTCCCCGTCACTGATTGTTTACATTGTCACTGTGTCTGTCGTCCTTACAACATGGAGCATTTTGATATCAAATTTCATTCAGCTTTGTAATGTCTGTGCATAGCCTAGTACTGCAGCCTGTGTTTCTGTGTTTGCGCGCTGCCTGCACGTGTGGTTGTGTGTACATTCCAAGAGTGAAGGAGAAATATAGGCCGGTTCTATTCCATAGAATATTTCCTGTATTTTTATTTAGGACAAAGCCCACAGTGTAGACACATTTAGGCTACTACAGATATTTTATGGGAAACAGCAATATTCTTTTCTAATGTTTCAGTTACACTGCAAGTGAAATGTATCTGTATTTGTTATCGGTTCACACGTATAATTTGTACACAAAATGAAGCAGTTGTAATGTTTGGGTAACCCCGAACTGATAAGGGTTAAGGAGAGAACCCCTCCGGGTTCCAGTAATTGACTTCATGTGCTGAGAGCAGAAAAGTGTAACATTGCTAGTTTGAGTCCACGGCCGAGGGAAAAAGCGTTCACTTGGATTGGATTTAGAGAAAGACGTTAAAACATCATTCCTCTATTTGTCGGTCATACCACGCTGTTTTTCAGCGTGTTTTTTTTTTTTTTTTTTGTATAGTGTAGAATGTTCACGCATACCTTCCGTAAAGGGAGGGGGGGTTGTGGGCGTAATTTGGCATCCTTAGCATGTGCGTCCAACAAGGGGAGAGCAGAAGCTCTAGAAGGGGGCAGTTCGCTTACAATTAATCATCGCTGCCGGTGTCTCCGTACCATGCACTAGATGTCACGCACGCAGGCCGCAGCAGCCCTGCTTGCGCAATGTACTCGGTCAAGTTTGTTGAGAAAGTTTTTTTTCTCTCTCTTTTGCTCTTTATGAAAGCGATATGTTCGCAGCACAGAGGTGTAAACTGAGACATGCACATTTCCTTAGTTACCATGTTACCAAGGTTTGCAGCTTGCAACAAAAATGTCTAGAAAAGCCAGTGGTGCTGTCATTGCGTTACGTAGCCTACACATTTAGTGTCTTGTTTCTGACACTGTAAGCTGTACTTCAGGTAGCATACGGCTTTTATTGTAAGTGCCCCATGAATTCCCACCAACCATACATTCTCGGCTTCACAAATTGCAAGTGCATTCTAGATTTACCCTGGAACATCCTGGGATAGTATGTGAAACTGAGTATTTGTATGGGGGGTTGTCAAGTTTATCGATCCATCGATCTGACTGAGCTCCGGTACTCTGCGCTTAGAGCGTGCAGCTTCCCCGCGCGACATCGCATCTGCACAGGTGTATGTTGGGGCATCTGTTGGGACGGGCGCGTGCATCCCTACAAATGTGCACCGTTGTTCCAATATAATCAGCTATGGGACCGACTTTTATTTATCCTTTCACCCAGCACTTACCGGGCATCTCGCGTGTTTAGTAGGCATGACATCAATTCTCACAAGAAGCGCTTGACAGACTGCTTTATTGGAATCTAAGCGATCATGACTTCTGTTTGCAGAGCTCTGTGCGCCTTGGGTATTGAGAGAGATGAATGTTTTGTGGTTGAGTTTGAAATCTATTTCCTGCTCTTTGAATCACGCGTTTTAAAGTAGAGTGACACGAGCAATGGCTGTATTTTTGTACGTTGATTGAGGAAAATATTTCAATAAAATTGATTCGAGTGATTGTTCTGTATGAATGGGTGTTAGAAGGAAATTGTATTGATTTTGTTGTTGACTAAGCGTTGTAAATCAAATTATTTGTTAAATAGTACATTTATGAATCCAGAGAGAATTGTTCGTCAATGGGTTGTGTGCTCTGCTGCAAATGTCAACTGTGTGGATGCATCTCTGCAAGTCATACTCTTTGGAGCAACTTTCAGCTTTGGTCTCAAGCTCAGTGCACATGTCATTTACATCGCAAAATTGTTCGATTTTTTTTAAAGACGCACACTAAAATGGGAAATAATCGATACACTGACAGCTTTATTTCCGATCAAATTGTTTACATGTAAAATAATATTTTTAAAAAACAAAAGGATAGACGTAGGCTAGGCCTGTACAATGTGCTTATTGAGTCGAAGATTCATTCAGGTTTTTTACACTTTCTTAAAAAATGATTTGAAATATAATATAGCCTAATGTTGAAAACAATGGGAATGCAAGAATTCAGTAAACCAGCAGCCTACTTGTTTAGGGTTAATGTTCAAACCCTTTAAGACTGTTTTTCTATTCGGGCTATTCATTCTTCAGTGTTTGCAAATTGATCGGGTAAACGATATAACCTCAACCGAATTAATACTAATTAAATCATAAAAAAAATAATTAAGGTAAAGTGGAATTTTATTCTTCTAAAATTGTTCTGTCATAGATACTGCGCAAGAACTGTGTTGACACTATAACAGAATAACGACACTGTTATCTCACATCAAAGCTTTTAAATAATTGTGATAATTCACAACTTACACCTTCATGACCTTGTCAGCATCTTCATTCAAAAACTGCTGTAATATATTTTTTTCTTGTCAGCTGCAATGCAAGGTGTTAATTGGAATGTCATTGTCTGTCTACCAGACCTTTGGCAATACACGACGCAGATAACATGCGTTGTTAGAAGGTTATAAATGACAAAGGAAATTATTGTGTTATATCAATTTGTTGCTCTGGGATCTACAAAAAATATATATATCCACATCCTCAACGCCGGAGTGGTAAACAGCTTTATAGCAACTTTGTTATGGTACATTTAGATATTAATATCGACCTTAGCACGTTAAGGTTAAGTGATATACGTTCCTAATTGGTCCATCACGAGCAATTCTCCGTCATAAAATAGCATTAAAGCTTGTCATTTGATTTTACTATGCTCTCCAAAGCAAGGGTGTGGATTAAGTTCCCCTCGTAAACGGTAGGCCTGCATACGTTCTCAGCAGCGGCCCTGCAATTTAGACGTGGGAGCTGCAAAGACCACCGGCAGACCTCAAATCGGTGTCGGTGTTCACCGAGCAGCCCCCTGTTTTCCCTGGCCCATAATCCCTCTTCTCTTGTGTAAGGTCGCTGTCGCTCGCTTTCCTTTGAAGTGTGGCATGCCTACACTGGCCAGAGACCTGGACGAGGTGGACTACAGTCGATACAACTGGCCATCCTCTCAAAACACTGGCACAGTGGTCTGTTCAAAACAGGCGCTAATCCTACTTTTTAAAATGTAAGATTTGTGAAAAAGGAAAGTAAGTGCAGTAATAGGAGAATTCAGCAGTTATCATTAAATTATGATTATGATAATAATAATAATAATAATAACGATAATAATAATAATTATTATTATAATTACAATAATAATAATAATTACAATAATAATAATGATAATAATTGTGTATCACCTGTTGTGATTCAACATGATTTAAATAAAGCATTAAAAATAATCCAAACGCTATTTCAAAATTATTACAATTTATTTTAGGACGGGTAAAAATATTCCTAATTTTGAAACACATCAAAATAATTTGTTTTACAAACGTGATTATTTTTTACATAAATATAGACAATATTGTACATTTCTACATAAATCTGCAGTGTCAGAGAGAGTTAAGATGTGAAGATGCTCAAAGGTGCTAGAATCCGATCCGTTTGGGGAGAAGCATGAAACAGAAAAGAGAGCATGTTGATCAGAGCTGTCAGAGTGGGCAGGCAGCCGCTGGACTCCGTACCCATTCAATACATAGAGGTCTTAGACAGATTGGTTTACGCCTCCTTCATTACCAGCCATTGATTTTATTTGTATTTTCCTTTTGTGTGTTGGTGTGTTTGTTTGCACAAGCATTGGATGAGTGTCACTTGGAAACAGAATACTTGTTAGAAAAGTTTTTTTTTTCTCCTTAAACTCAAAATGAGTGTAGCATGATAGAACAATGTGGGGTAATTAGGAGAGGATTATGCTGGAATGATCAAATTACAGTTCAAATTCTTTATTTGCCATTAGACGTCCATCAGCTCTCTGCTTACAGTCTGACTTCCATCCTCTTGTGTTCAGTGTGCAAATGAAAAGCAGACACGGGCGCTTCACGTCTTTGGCAGAGGAAGCCTATTTGTCAGGGACAGACTTAGTTTTCTCTCACTCTGTAATTGAGTTAATATCATTCTCTTCCAAACACACCAGCCGCCCCTTAATCTGGATATTGCAATAGTCACAGATGCGTGAGCAAAACACACGCGCACACACACACACACACACACACACACACACACACACACACACACACACACACACACACACACACACACACAGATAGACAGCTAGAGAGAGAGAGAGAGATGGTCTGTGAATGACTCTTTATGTTCACAGATGGAATACAACCTCTCTACCCGTGTGTTTGTGAGTGTGTGAGTGTGTACAGTATGTGCATATGCATGTGTGTCTATGGGTGTGTTTGCATTTCTGTATGTACAGTATGTATGCATATGTAAGAGTGTCTGATGTCTATTTGTGAAGTGGACGCTGCTCGTTCCTCCAGTGTGTAGCATGTGTGTGTGGGTGCTAGCTGAAGAGGCTTTTGGCTGGCCCTGGTCGGCACGGCAGCAACACAAAGAACCGGGTGGAGTGAAGAAGACTAGAAAGAAGAGAGCAGAGGGAGAGAGAGAGAGGGAGAGAGAGAGGGAAAAGAGAGAGAGAGAGGGAGAGAGAGAGAGGGAAAAAGAGAGAGAGAGGGAAGAGAGAGAGAGGGAAAAAGAGAGAGAGAGGGAAGAGAGAGAGAGGGAGAGAGAGAGAGAGAGAGAGAGAGAGAGAGGGAGAGAGGTTAAAGGCAAAATGAGGAGAGTTGCGTCTCCCAAAAGGTACTCATTAGGAGATGTTTAACCATGCTTTGTGATGGCTGCCAGCTGAATTGTAGGATGGGACAGCAGTGCTCAGATTTGGACTGTCACAGTGTCCTCTCCTCCTCTGCTATCAGCACACACACCCTCCTCACCACGCTGGCCTCGCTGCTCTCAGCACACACACCCGCCTGACCACGCTGGTCATCGCCAGGCGAGATGCAGGCGGCGGCTGGTGTCTGCTGTAGGAGTGTCCACTGGTTCCCACTGCTGATAGCGGGGACGAGCTGGGCTCTGTTAACTACTGACCCAGCTAATTAATGGGACCCTGCTGGTGTGTGTGTGTGTGTGTGTGTAAGTGTGTGTAATCTCACCTGGTCCAGAGGTGCTTACGCTCCTAATCCAGCACCGCTGCCCCGCTCACGCCACCCTCTCACCTCGTCTGTGCCCACAGGGGGCGAGGGCTGGCAGGGGCTAGCGGTGGGGGGTGTGGGTGGTGTGGGTGGTGTGGGTGGCGGTGGGTGGTGTGGGGATTGTGGGTGGTGTGTCGCCCTGGCTGGCGTGCTTGTGGCAGGGTGAGTGGCTGCCGTACTGACGCTGGCGGCGGAGGTGCTGGTGGTGCTGGTGGTGCTGGTGGTGTTGTTGTGGGTGTGTGTGTGGGTGTGGGAGAGGGCAGAGGCAGAGAGGTGCCAATGAGGCCACCCACAGGGCACTGCGGCTGGGGTGCGGTGACTACGAGACACTACCTGTGGAGACGGGCTATTGGTTTACAGTGTGTGTGTGTGTGTGTGTGTGTGTAAAAGCTGCTGTGACAAATACATTACCGCTTTTTTTCTGGCCAAATTTTATTGGTGCGGTTTTTGTGCTTAAATCAGTAACTCTGCTATTGTTTGATTTGTGGAGTGTACAGCTGTTATTTGCTAGGAGCCATGGAGATTTAAGACCATTTTTAGGTTACATTCTTTGCTGTTTATTTTACAGTGAAAAATACAGTTTTCATTTGTATGATTCCATAATCAGAATTGGAATTAATTTGCAGTGGTTATGGCGTTTAATAACCATTTGTCAGTGTGGTTTGTAGCAGTTTCCATTTCAAGTCGCTTTTAATATTCATGATTTAATTCCCTCTATCTCCCTATTTGCAAGTCAGTGCTGGAATATTAAGATGAAATGCTCAGGAGTACATCGATGTGTTCTCTCATTGTGTTTGGATTGAAGATGGATACAAATTCTTTTCCCCCCTGGTTGTATACGATACATGACATATTTTATATTTTTACACCATCAGTGTGTGGAGTATCTTCTCTTTTTGAGCCATGCTTTTTTATATATATAATGAAATGCTGTTTAGATATTATAATATTATAATTTCAGTTTTATTCCTTTTGAAGCATTTTTTTCTTTGACACCCTCCTGTGTTCATGAACATATTTGTCTTTAAATGTTGGTTCCTTTTTTTGTCATTTGCTTTGGTAGCGAGAGAAAGAGGGATGTGAGGAGGTAGAGAAGCAATAGAGTGATAGAGCGAGTGTGTGAATGAGAGAAAGAGAAAGAGAGTGATAGAGAGAGAGAGAGAGAGAGAGAGAGAGTGTGTGTGTGTGTGTGTGTGTGTGTGTGTTGCTGTGGGTGGGGAGGGGGGCCCCCAGTGTGTGCAGGATTGTTTCCCTGTTCTATGGTGCTGGAGCCGTGCCAGACTGGAGCGCAGGTTCCATAGCGCCCCCCCCCCTCTCCACCCCCCTCCACACACACACACACACACACACACACACACACACACACACACACACACACAACCCCTCCCCTCCATCACCACCTAAAGCCGACACACCTCTGAAGTTCACGCATATTGATCTGGTTTAGATTTTATTCAGGCCCCTTCTTCCTCCCCAGTGTGTGTTTTTTCTGCTGTTATTCCTCCGAGCGAGAGGGGGGGCCGTTGGCGAGCGGCCGTGTGGGTCTGCTGGGGTCTGCTGGGGCGCTGCTCAGCTCTCGGTGGGCGTCGGGGTCTGTCTGTCCCCCTGGCTGTGCCGAGCCTGCTGATCAATAGCTGCCAGAGTGCACAACACTCACAGGGTCAGGCCCAGATCTCCCCTCCCTCTCTCTCTCTCTCTCTCTCTCTCTCTCTCTCTCTCTCCCTCCCTCCCTCTCTCTCTCTCTCTCTCTCTCTCTCTCCCTCCCTCCCTCTCTCTCTCTCTCTCTCTCACTCTCTGTGCCTGTCCTAAGGGGAGGACATGGCTGCTTACATATGGTAGTGCAGTCGTGAAGTACGTTTGTGTACCACACTTTGGCGAGAGGGCAGTGCCTAAACGGACCTCTGCTTGCTTGTCTCCAGAGAAAAAAATGTGTGTGTGTGTGTGTGTGTTGGTGAGAGAACGAGAGAGAAAGAGAGAGATTCTGCATGTGTGTGTGTGTGTGTGTTAGTGTGTGTACTGTATGTATGTTTGTATTTCTGTGTATGTAGTGGCGAATCAGATGGCCTTGTCCTGTGTCCAGCGCTGGTGTGTGTGTGTGTGTGTGTGTGTGTGTGGGGACCGTGGTGACCTGTGCGCCCGGCCGGTCGTCCCCCCCTCTCCCCCTCCCCTGTGAGAGCTGCGTGCGTTCCTCGGGCTCAGGCACGATAAAAATGTGCGACCATCTGCTCTGCTCTTATCAGGGGGGATGAGTGCTGAAAGGTAGCTGCTCTCGCTCAAGGCATCTCCCATGATTCAACTCCCCCCACCTCCTCACTCCCCCCCCCCCCCCCCCGCCCCCCCCCCCCCAGCTCCCTCTGACCTCAGGGGCAAAACCAGGCACCTCCAGCTCTTAACACTCCACCGCGTAACACACACGCAAACAGGCCCATGGCCACACTACACTCTTACCCGTGTGTGTGTGTGTGTGTGTGTGTGTGTGTATGCCTCACATGTAGGGGAGCTGCTTGTGTAAACAGAGCCACAACTCTGCCGATATGCCTTTCATACAGCAAGGCGTTCATATAGCAGCTGTCAAAACTGTGAAATGGCACTGAGATACAATCTTGCTACTTTTTTTTCTCTCATGTCAATCACTCGGATCTATTTTTGTCACAATAGTAAAATGTCGTTTTTAATTTTTTACGTAGGAATTATTATCAAGCTTGACAGGGTTAAATGCTTGTTTTATTGTTATGAAATGTGATCCTGTGCAACTTCAGATCATTTTTCTTTGGAGAAATGAACATAACTAGATTAAAGGAAACCACTATAACTCTAGGAAGCTTAATGACGACAGAGAATATCCTTAATGTTTGCGGTTTGGCAAGGCTTATATCCATTTGGGACGTATTGATTTGTTTCTGATCTCCAAAGATCCTAGCTAGCTTCAGAAAGCTCACACAGGTCCTTTGGAGAGATTAGCACGTTCAAGCCTGATAACATTATGATGACCTGCTGCTGCTGTTTTCCACCACTAATGGGGTATTTTTAACGCGGTGCCACAATAACAAACTAAAGGAACTCGGGCCGGAGCTAGAGCTCTGTTTTCAGGGCCCCAGTGAAAATTGTCACCTTTCTTTGTTTTGTCTTGCACTCTCACACTGGGCTCCTAGTGACTCATTGTGTACATTTTTGAGCACTAAATGACCCTGATCTTAGATAACGGAGCTGCACAAATAAATACACGAAAAAAAAAGGAGGGGAACCAATTTCTTTTAAAAATCAGGGGCTTATTTTTCTTTCTTGGCGTTTTCTTTTTGCTCATTTTCTTTGGGCACTCTTTCCCTGTGACCTGAGGGGAAGTGCTGGTAAAAAGGGAAACTGCTGTTTCAATAGTGTGTGCGTCAGGATGTCACCACCCCTGGTGCGGGGGTAATGAGGGGACATTACGGCCATTCCGCTGCTTGTTAGAGCCCTGAGCTCCTGACGCGGCCGGAACGCCGCAGCTGCCACCGGGGCCCGCCACCTCCCTGAGCTCTGAGTCCAGCCCAGCCGACCCCCCCCCGCCCCCCCCCCCCCCCCCTCCGCCCCGCGCCCCTAGGGCACCTCACGCCACCTCCCTGAGCTCTGAGCCCAGCCCAGCCCAGCCGAGACCCCCCCCCCCTTCCCCTCCGCCCCGCACCCCTAGGGCACCTCACGCCACCACCCTGCTCACGGACATACTGCGGTCCTCTGCGACACACACACACACACACACACACACACACACACTCTCTCACAGACACACACTCACACACAGAAACACACACACACACACACACACACACACACACACACAGTATGACACATACCTCACATTAACACATCACATACACATATTGTAGACTTAACACCTTGTTCCAAATTGTATCCACCCTATTGGGAAAGCGGCATGCCTATTGTAATGGATGTGCGGTGTCTGGCTGTACTGTTCCATTATATAATAGACAGAATTCCATTCTCTAGATCTGATCTGAAATATTTTTTTGTATCAAAAATATTTTTAAAATCTTCATAGAATTCATGAATACATTATTTTGAATAAATTCCTGATTATTTATTAGTGTCTGTTGAAAGCACTCTGTGACTGACTGGAAACCATATGTGGAATTTAACGGCGGTAACAACCAAATAACCTTTATGACTCACTTGCGTACAATTTTTTAGCGTACATCAAATGCATCAAACGCTTCAAAACAATAAGAACGCTCTGATTTACACACACAGTCCTGAGCATGAGAGCACAATCTAGCAGGAGAGTAATGGACACACAGTCTCTTTTTCATCCTGTTTTGAGTCGGGTTTTGTCGCTGCGTTGCTGTGCGTGTTGGCCGGGTGCCAGCCCTAGGGGCAGGTTGAAGGGCTCCTATTTTTAACGTGCCCACGGGGCCACCTCACTCCTCAAGAGCCGCCCGGCCAATTTGTTCTACCAGCCCAAGGAAAGACACGGCACCAGCAGCCCTCGCAGGGTACACACAGCCCGGCACGGCTCTCACAACCAGAACCACTTGAACTCGCCAAATGGGCTCAGTACACAGGAATTGGACTTGGTGATGTAGCACACTTTAAGGACAGAAAGAGTAAAAACATTCCAATAAGTTATGTCAGACACAGGGCAATAAATAGGTCCACATCATATATAATATATACAGTATATACATGCTGAGTAGTGCACCAACCCACATACTGTGCTGTACTGTACTGTACTGTACTGTACTGTATTGTACTGTACTGGCATGATTGTGTTGTCATTTCTCCATGGAGTGGCTGGTGAGTGTGATTGTGAGTATTGCCACTGTGATGTTGTTTGTGTCTGTGGACAAGACAGTGGTTTTGGTGGTGTGGTGTGGACAGCTTTTCAGACTCATGTTGACAGTGGTGAAGTGAGCTGGTTAAATCAGAGTGAAATTTTTCTCACTGTTTTAATTGGGTGCAGTTTAATTATTTAA
>NC_084995.1:42935063-42940063 GCF_963854185.1 Sardina pilchardus | reverse complement strand
GTCATCTGGTCATCTGGTCATCTGGTCCTGTGGCTGGGTGACCAGACGGTGTGTGCAGGTTCTGATAAGGCCGGGGCTGTGGTTTCCAGTGTGTGTCCAGTGTGTGTCCAGTGTGTGTCCAGTGTGTGTCCAGTGTGTGTCCAGTGTGTGTCCAGTGTGGGTCCGGTGTGGGTCCGGTGCTGAGATCTGTGTCAGGTCAACACTGATCAGACCATGGAGCCCAGGAGGAGAGTGATGGAGGGAGGGAGAGGAGAGAAAGAGGGATGGAGGGAGAGAGGAGAGAAAGAGAGGGATGGAGGGAGAAAGAGGAGAGAAAGAGAGGGATGGAGGGAGAGAGACGGATGAGTGCACAGTGACGGAGGAGATGGGGCTGACAGAGAGATGGTCTCTGGCTAGATCTTTGAGAATCCACTCTGATTTCCTCTCTCCCTTTTTTCTCTTTTTCTTTCTTTCTTTCTTTCTTTCTTTCTTTCTTTCTTTCTCTCTTTCTTTCGTTCTGTACAATGATGAATTTCAGAAGTCAAATGGTTGACACAGATGGATCGTCTGGGGTTGGGGGCCAAAGAGCTATAAATTAACACATTACTTCCTCCTAATGTGAGCAGTACACTCACACACACACACACACACACACACACACACACACACACACACACACACACACACCTACACACACACAAAATGTATAAATATTCCACAGAAAAATATACAAGACATGAAACAAAAGCATTCAAAAGCCCTCAGTGTACTACACACAAATATCCTGGGGCTCATTCAGATTTTTTTTTTACATTCTCCTAGGAATATTCACACACACACTCACACACACACACACAGACCCAGTGAGTGAGTGAGTGAGTGAATGGGAGAGAGCGTGAGCGTGAGCAGGAGCAGGGCGGTGTGTGTGTGTCTAGCCAGCTCAGGGTTGTGCCTGTGCTGTGTGCTGTGTGCTGTGTGCTGTGTGCTGTGTGCTGCTCCTCCAGTGGCATTGATTTGTTAAAGTGCTGAATTAGCAGAGCGGGCCAGCTGCCGCCTCCTCTGTGCTGTTCTGCTGCCGTGGGCTCATTTTCTCTCTAACAACTCTTCCCCCTTTTCCCTTCATCCCCTCTTCTCTCCTCTCTCCTCCTCCACTCCTCCACTCCTCTCCCCCTCACTCTCACTCTCTCTTTCTCATTTTCCCTCTAACAACTCTTCCCCCTTTTCCCTTCATCCTCTCTTCTCTCCTCTCTCCTCCTCCTCTCCTCCACTCCTCCACTCCTCCTCTCCTCTCTTCTCCCCCTCACTCTCACTCTCACTCTCCCTTTCTCTATCCGCTGGGCCACACACACTCACCCTCCACAAGTCTCTCTGTTGGGTCTGAATTTCTCTCTGCCACACACACACACACACACACACACACACACACACATACACACATACACACAGCAGACACGCCTCAGCTACGACCCAAACCGACCCTGGCCTCTCCCTCCTCTACTTAATAGGAGTCATACTGACAGACACACATGGACATACACACACACACACACACACACACATTCAAGCCACATGCAGAAACACACACAGGCACGTATTTTGATGTTGAAATTAGTATTGTGTCACTTTATATCTCAAGTGACAAAAGTCAGGGCTAGGCTAACAGATGTCTACCAGAAAGGAAATATTAATCTGAAAAACATTTTTCTGTCTACATTAGTTGATGATAGGGGACATGGGTGTGTATCAGTCCACTCTGCCTGTGTGTGCGTGTGTGTGTGTGTGTGTGTGTGTGTGTGTCTTGTTGGCTGTGTGGTGGACGGCCGGCCGTGTGCAGCTGCCCTGGTGCCTGTGTGTGTGTGTGTGGGGAGGGGAGCAGAGGGGAGGAGGAGAGCAGAGGGGAGGTCCGCTAGCCTCTACTGCTGCTGCTGCAGTGCCGCTCTGCTCCAGCTGAAGTGGGTCAGGCCAGAGATGTTGGCCGCTCTCTCCCTTCCTGAGTGTGGCCACATTTTATTAGCAAGGCAAAGTGTTCCATGCACAGTTCCCAAGGTTCCCGGCGAGAGGCCCCCGTTTCAGGCTGCACATCCAGTCTGGTACTAGACAGCCACACACGCGGGCCACACACACAGCTGTCCTCTGATAGAAACACTATAGGTGGAAAAACCTCCTGGAAGTGACGGCCATTAAAGACGCTCCTTGGCTACTCCGCCGCTGTTTTTTCACAACGCTTGGTGTACTTGAGCTGCATCCTCCACAGTGTAACGGTTTGCTTCCTGTGACGTAATGCATCGCCAGGCAGAAGTGCGGCCCCTCCCTCCTCTCATAATATTGTGGTCCGTGGTATCAGAGGTATGTCTGCGTCTGCGTCGCTCAAAGACTCCACTGTGTGCGCAGTTCCACTCCAGCCACTGCCAAGAGGCACAGATGTCCAACGCCTTATCACACTCTGTCATGGACTCTGTGTGTGTGTGTGTGTGTGTGTGTGTGTGTGTGTGTGTGTGTGTGTGTGTGTGTGTGTGTGTGTGTGTGTGTGTGTGTGTGTGTGTGTGTGTGTGTGTGTGTGAATGCACGTGTACTGTGTGCACTCACTGGAAGCGGTTGAAAGATTCTGTAGTCCACTCTCTGTGGTCCAGCCTAAACATCTCCCATCTGCTGACCAATCCCTGACCTCCACCTCCTCCACAACACGCACACACACACACACACACACACACACACACACACACACACACACACACACACACAGAGAGAGAGTGTAGTGTACACACTGCACACATCCAGCGCTGACTGATTTCACAGACTGTGGGTCTTCTGGCATGGCTGCGTCCTAGCCCAGAATTCCTCTTGTTTTTCCTGACCAGGAGACCTCACATGTCCCTCCCCGAAGACCGTCCGCCGTGTCCCCAGCGTGCCGTCTGATTGGCTGCTGAAAGCTTGATGGCCGCTCTCTCCGTCCACAGGCCCCATTAAACGCTCAATAAAGCCCCAATCTCAAGCCTGACAGCGCTAATAGAAAAACACCTTTCAGCCGAAAATCCGCCCCCCAAAACAGGGAGAAAAACACACTCCCCGCCCAAAGTAAGCACGTCTTTCTGCTAGCTTAATAAAAAGCTGTATTTCTCTTTTGCACCAAATGGGACTTGTTGTATTTGCTTAACAGTGCCCCATGTGCAATAGGGCTAGTCAGGTTTAGACAGATCTGGTTCATTTTCAGAGAGCGTGGAGCAGCACATGGCAATGAGTTTGATTTGTGTTTTATGTAGACATGTACATTAGGGCTTAACATGGCTACAACTGGGAAAGGATATGGCGCTTACACTGTGTGCTTGTGGGTGTGTGTGTGTGTATGTGTGGGTGTGTCGTGTGTGGGTGTGTATGTGTGTGTGTGTGTGTGTGTGTGTGTGTGTGTGTGGTGACTGGACTGAGTGTGTCAGAGACACAGAGCAGAAGTGACACATGCATCACAGGGTTGTGACATGCTCAGGTCAGTCAGGAGGTCAGAGTGGCCGGCCAGCCCAGGGAGTCCAGCCCAGGGAGTTGCCTGTCTGTGCGTCTGGATAGATGGCCCTCTTTGTCTTGTGTGTGCACACGTTTCTGAAAAAGGCCAGCAGACATATTTTAATAATCATATGTATTTGGATGTATGTAGGTAGGAATGTTTGTATACATTTATACGCTTTTGCAACATTGCAATTTATACCCGTTTTGTGTTTTGAATGATAGTGTGTCTGTGCATGTGTACATGAGCTTGTTTTAGTGTGTGTGTCTGTATGTGTGTATGTGTGTGTGTGTGTGCGCGCGCAAGGGGATGTGAAAGGTGGGGACGGTAATGAGAGGAAGCTGAGATGGCCCCTGTGCAAACTCTGCGTGTGTGGGTCTTTGTGTCTTTCATTTTTTTCATTTTTTTCTCTTCCTCTCTCTCTCTCTCTTTCTCTCTCTCTCCCTCTCTCTGTCCTTGTCTCCCTCTCTCTCTCCTTGTCTCTCTCTCTCACTCGACATTTTTTTTCTCTTTCCCGTCAGAGGCGGCCAAGCGCGGCCGGAGGAGCCGTTCCTTGGCAGGCCCTAATGGCAGTATGATGTAGTCTGTTGTGACTAGTGCATTCCTTTCAGGTTAAACCAGGGAAATTGCATTGTGTTCAGATTCCAAGTCACATGAATGTTTTATTGCCACAAGAGCGTCAAAGGTCCTCCTGGGGCCCCCAAGAGAGCTGCCCGGGGGGGCTTTGACGCTGAGCACTTCAGATAGGCAGAGACGCAGAGAGAGGAAAACACTTACAGATAGGAGGATGGGAGAAGAAGGTGTGTGTCTGTGTGTGTGTGTGTGTGTGTGGTTTGGGGATTGGGGTTTAGTGGCATGTGTCTGATAGACTGTGACAGTCACTTAGAAGTATTTCACGTTCCCTAAACTGCGACTCTTATGAAAAGCCACACAGAGCGCTGGGGCCCAGCCAGGCTGAGGGGAATTATGGGATGGGACACAAGTGGAGATGGAGAGAGCGGGAACCAGGGAGAGGACAGGGAGGGAGAGAGAGAGTGGAACAGGAGGGGGGGGGGGGGTGGAGATGGAATGTGCCACACAGGGGTCTGGGCCGCCTCCTACACTGTGTGTGTGTGTGTGTGTGTGTGTGTGTGTGTGTGTGTGTGTGTATGTTGTGCCTGCGGGGGCCAGGAGGGATCTGTTCCCTGCACGCCACTGACGGGAGGGCCGTCTCTCCTCATGGTACCGTGTGTTACGACTCGCACTCCCTCATTCCAGCACAGCCTGCCTGTAACTCAACCTGCGAGCGGACACAGGGAGGGAGGGAGGGAGGGAGGGAGGGAGAGAGAGAAAGAGAAGAGAGAGAAGAGAGAAATGGGGGGATAGAATTGGAGCCAAGAAAACAAGCCAAACCCTTTTGCGAGAAGGACAGAGTGTGTGCTGATCCGCTGTTATCATGCAGCTTGAGTTGAAGGTTTCCTGAGGTTGGGCTGCAGCCCCCCCCCCCCCAGGACCGGTCATTCAGCCCCCCAACCCCCTCAGGACC
>NC_084995.1:42910063-42930063 GCF_963854185.1 Sardina pilchardus | reverse complement strand
ACAGGATGTGCTCGCAGACGAGGGAACAAATATGGCCACACACACACACACACACACACGCTGTTGGACGGGGCGAGGAATGGGCAGCTCTTTAGCGCGATCCTGTTAACAGGAAGTACTCCAGATAACTGCTATCAGAGGGCTCGTTGAGTGAGCCCACTCCCAAGGAAAGTGTGCGCTCGGCCAGACAACAGGAAAAGGCTCCTGATGAAACATTAGTGTGAAGGCCGCAGGCAGAGATCTGAGAAACACACACACACACACACACACGTGGAGACACACACTTGCACTCACACTCTCACAATGTGTAATGAGGACAGGAAGCCACCATGCACCGTGCCAGAGTGTGTTCTGGGTGAAGAACATCCCGTGTGTGTGTGTGTGTGTGTACTGTATGTGTGTGTGTGTGTGAACCCGTTGGCAGGAGCACCTTGGATGCCTGCTCTGGCTAATCCATGGGACATATCCGATCCGCCACAGTGCATGTGCGACACATGTTTTTTTATTCATTCCTCTAGTCTTTTCATCTTCCGCCGCAACCAGAACGCTTCCTGATATTTTCTTCCCAAGCTCAGGACAAACGAATAACAGATGTGAGAAGGGGTTTTTGGAAAAGGTTCTCCTCTGTTCCTGCTCTCTCTACCCCCCCCCCCCTCCAACCCCCCCGCTCTGCTGTTTTCTCTGCTGTCTCCGGGTGACACGACACTCTCTCCATTTCTTTTCTCTCTCTCTCTCTCTCTCTCTCTCTCTGTGTCTCATAGGCCAGCTGCGTAGGGACAGCTCTTACTCTGGTCTTACGGGGGACGGAAAAAATGCAGTGGGGTGCTTGTGAGTGTGGGGGTGTCTGTCTGGAGGGGATCCTGCCGAGCGGGAACTCAGTGCCCCCCCCCACACACACACCCCCCCAGCCTCGGTCCCCTCTCCTCAGACACTGAGTCAGGGGCGCAGCCTGCTTAGTCACTGATACAGGACACAGTTTGTCACAGGCACACTCCTACTGAGGAGACTCCTGCTCCCACACACACAATCCCCCACACACACTCCCCACACACACACACATGGATACACGCGGGTTACTGTGTTCATTATTTATTATTCTTAAGGAAAAGGGAGAGGGCTGCGTTTTTCCACTCTTGCGAAAGGGGCACCTCTTCAGGAGAAAAGTCTCACGCACTCGCAGGCGTATCGCATGATCCTTTGAAATCCCGCTGAGTGTACTTTTTCAAACTTTTGCTGTTCTTTTTTTTTCGATGAGAGAACATGAGCTCGGCCCAGCAGGCAGCAATCCTCCTGCTCCCGACGCGCGTACTGTACACTACGGAGCGTAATCCCCACTTTCCTCCTATGTTAATCGATAGACTCCGGTGCTAATAACATAATAATTTAATATATTGCTTGTTTATCAGTTTCTCAAATGAATAAATCCATGGTGTATTGATGTTTTACGACCAGAGATTTATGCCAGCAGTGAAAGGGTCAAGAGGGGCAGGGAGGGGGGGCTCTGGGAAGAGTCAATATTTTCATATGTAAGCCTGTGAAATGAATGACCTAATCTTTTCAATAAGAAAGCTTGTTTTAAAAATGTAATCCCTTCACAGGTCCGGGGGAAAGTCTGATCCCCTGATCAATGGCCGCACCATCGCCCGGCACTCGTAGCGCTGCGCTCATATCAGTCTCAGAGCTGCCCCCTAAACAGGGCCCTGGACACAGCGCTCAGGCCAGGACTAGAGGGGGGGGGGGGGGGGGGGGGGCAAAAGTGAACTGAGCATTATAAAGAGCACTAGTGCTAAATGGCCCAGAATGAATCACTTCCATCTACGAGGTGTTGTGTATAGGGCGTAACTACATGGGTAATTGGAGGTAATAGGTATGTGTGAAAAGGTGATTGTAATTCTGTGCGTGCGTGTGTGTGTGTGTATGTGTGTGTGTGTGTGTATGTGTGTGTGTGTGTGTGTGTGTGTGTGTGTGTGTGTGTGTGGTACGTAGGTTAAGTGTGATTGTGTTGCAGCACATGTGGTGGCCTGACTCTGACCCGGTTAGCCCTTAGTGCTGACAACCCTGTTGGCCTTCCTCCCTCTCTCTATCCCTCTCTCTCTCTCCCTCCCTCTCTCTCTCCCTCTCTCTCTCTCTCTCTCTCTCTCTCTCTCCCTCTCCCTCTCTCTCTCTCTCCCTCTCTCTCTCTCTCTCTCCCTCTCTCTCCTCACCCCACCCTACCCCCTGCCTCTGGCTCGTCTGGAGGCCACAATGCAAGGAAGGACACAAACGGACTGAATCCACTTAAAGGTCTGCTTCCTGCTCCCACCCCTCAAATTAAAATGTCATTACTTTACTTGGCACTCAATGTCTCTCTCAAGTATTTCATTAGCAGAATGAAGGAACAGAAATCAATGAGCTCAGAAAATGAATATAGCAATTATGCCTGAAACAAATGAATGCAGATAGGAATGGCCGCTCCATCGAGTGTTTATTGCTTAGGTTTTCATTTGGGCGGCTAGATTGAAAGGGCTTTGGTTGTGTGCCAGCTGTAGTCCTCTACCTAGCTCAGGAGGATTGAGCTCAAATATGAGTATTTACTGGTGAAATCCTACACCAGATACATCACCTTGAAAATGAGGCACTCAAACACTTTAAATCCTTCAGACACTCATGGAAAAATATGCTCGCAGGTTCTTCAAATAGTTGTAGGACATAGCTGAGCTCTGAGCAGGAATGTAGTGATATGCTGGGGCAGCGGGGCCAGGCCGTAAAAATAGCCGTGGAGCCGCTTCAGAGAAGCTGCAGCGAAGGTAAGTGAAGGTTATCATGACCATATACAGGCAGGCTGATAGATGGAGCGGTGCCTCGGCCACTCGTGAGACCAGAACAACAGAGAGAGAGCGCACAAGGAAGAGAGAGAGAAAGAAAGAGAACGAGAGAGAGAGAGGGGGAGAGAGAGAGAGAGAGAGGAGAGAGAGAGAGATGTCACCTTATGTCACCCATTTTCCCCATCATTGTTCTAAAGTGACTCCCTCATTTACATGCCAGTGATGGGGATGAGCCCTGACAACTCCCCTGCCTGCTTGGGATGCCAGGGACGCCACCTGAACTGCAATTGAGAGAGGGAGAGAGAGAGAGAGAGAGGGAGAGAGGGAGAGAGAGAGAGAGAGAGGGAGAGAGAGAGGGAGAGAGAGAGAGATGGAGGGGAGAGGATGCTCAGCGCTCCCAGAACATCTGGCGCGGCGTCACAGGGAAGCTCCGTCGCTGTCATTAATTGTGATGAAATCATTTAAAGCCATCAGGAATAAATGAGCCTGTTAAGAGACAATCACACTCCACTTCAGCTGGGTGACAGGCAAGGGCTCCGCAGTGCATGCCGTTGTCTCTGTCTCTGTCTCTGTGTGTGTGTGTGTGTGTGTGTGTGTGTGTGTGTGTGTGTATAGTCATTAGATGCATTCATCTCGCTGGCTGAGCAGTAAGCGCAGTGTTAGTTAATGGGGGCTGAGCGCGGTTGGCGTTGAGCTCATTTGCAGCAGCTCGGTAAGAGAGGCTGATTATGAGCGCAGGCCTCTGTAGGGGGTTAATTGGCTGGATAAATGAGACAGCCATGCTTCATAAACGCACCGGTGGGTGACAGGAAGAGTACATGTGGTCCCAAATTTTACAACAATAACAACAAGCTAAACCGCGCTGCCTGCCGCTAACGCTCGCACACACACATGGCCCACTTCCTGTTCGCTCGCTCGTCCTCCCTCCTCAGGGATCGCCGTCGTGTGGACGCGCCGTTTAAGGTGGACTGGCCAGCGCTCAGAGATCCGCACTCTAATTATCCGCAGCCTCTCTCTCAAGATATCCTAGTACGAGACCAACTTATGTGGGCAGCCGTTCTCACAAGATACTCTAGTACGAGACCAACTTATATATACGTGGGCAGCCTTTCTCACAAGATACTCTAGTAAGAGATAAACTTATATATGTGGGCAGCCGTTCTCACAAGATACTCTAGTACGAGACCAACTTATAGTATATACGTGGGCAGATGCTTAGATCTGAGATGTTTTTTAAGTTGATTGTGCGATGAACGGCTACTGCCTTTTGCCCGTCCACCCAGTGGCCTGCCGGCGGCCGTAAAGTCTGACAGCTGTCTCTCACCTGGGCTGCAGACGCTTATGCTGCGACCTCTGACCCTGTGCAGTCCTCAGCGCTGCTCTCCTCACCTCCCGCCCGGGCTCCCCTCGCCTTCGCCCCCGGGGGACGGCCGCTTGAGAACAGGAAATGGAAAACGAGAGAGAGGGCTACGAGCGTGTGTGTGTGTGTGTGTGTGTGTGTGTTTGGAGGGCGAAAGTAGGCAAGGCCACCAGGATGTGCTGAGTGTGAGTGGGCTGGTTGGGGAGGAGGGCCTGGGGTGAGGGAGGTCTAACAGTCCCTTTGAGCAGAAAGATTATTGGTGTGCCGCAATTTACAAGAGATGTGCCGTCATTAGAGATGTAGTTGGTCGAAAACCAAACCGCTGGGTAAATCTGCCATGAAATACTAGACTGAAGCAATAAAACCTGAGCATCTGCAAGAAAATGGAAACAGATGAGCAGGACTCAAGGATACTCGGTGTTATTTTTTTCCCCCTGCATTTCAGGGTGTGTAAGAGGTAGATAGAGTGAGAGAGAAAAAGAGAGAAGGAAAGAGAAAGAAGGATATGTGTGTGCCTATGCGTATGAAAGTGTTCACATGTGAGCAATTTGAAGTGTGAGTGTGTGTATTTGTGTGTGAAACTATGTGCTTGTGTATAGATCCATGAGTTATTTCATGCTTGAGTGGTAGTGTGAGCAAAAGTGTGCACGCATGTGTGTGTGTGTGTGTCTGTTGACTGTGGAGTAATGGCCTTCACTGGTTGTGGGGCAGCAGGAATCTGCTGGCAATAACAGCACCAGCTCTTGGCTGCTGTCCATTCATCCCGGAGGATTAAGGTATTGTGGAGGACACTCGGTGGAACGCCGCCACCACCAGCAGCCCCTCTTCCCGGCCTGGGTCCGCTCCCCCCCCCTCCCCCGCCACCCAGCAGCCATTCTACCCAGCCTGGGCCCTCCACCCCCCATCCAGCAGCCATTTTACCCAGCCTGGGTCCTCCTCCAACCACCCCCCAAGCTAAGAGCCCTCAGACACACTCCCCCCATGGTGTAGAGCTCAGGGAGGTGCGGTGAGGAGTCGCTGAGGTGCGGTGAGGAGTCGTTGGGCTCCATTGTGGTGGCGGTGTCGCCTTTCTGCTCGTGACAAAGAGGACAAGTGTGGTTTGTGTCTCTCGTGTTCCTGCTCCGTCTCGGCCACACTGCTGCTTCCTGACGCAGCGCTGCTGGAACGTGTCATCTGATCATTCCTGGGGGCTAGCGTGTGTGTGTGTGTGTGTGTGTGTGTGTGTGTGTGTGTGTGTGAGTGTGTGTGTGAGAGTGAGAGTGCAGCGTGAGCGCGGTGGAGACTCATGGTGCTGATGGCTTTATTAGAGCAGTAAACTCAAGACCCACGAGGGTTGGCAGGCGACGAGCACCCATGCTCCTGATGACACACACACACACGCACACACACACACACACACACACACACACACACACACACACACACACACACACACACACACACACATAAAAGTTCTCTGTCACTCACACTCTCTCTCACACACACACACACACACACACACTGTGCACTTACACACACAAGTGTGTTTCCCATCACATGGCTGCTGCACTGAGGCCACTCTCTGCAGTGCTGTGTGTGTGTTGAGTGCACTGAGTGTGAGGAGAGTGTGTGCCATTAGTGTGTGTGTGCCAGTGGTGGCAGCGCTCCCTGAGCTCAGAGCAGCCTGAGAGGAGAGTGCTGCTGCTGCTGTGTGTGTGTGTGTGTGTGTGTGTGTGCGTGCGTGTACAGGCCCGTATTGACAGCTGCCGTCACTGTGGACATATCTGAGGATTAAGTAGCCAAGTTAAGGAAAGGCAAAATCGATAGTTTCCTCTTTTAATTCATGAGAAAGCCTGTGCTAGTGAAAGGGGAGAGCGGAGATGGGGGGGGGGTTGATGGGGGGGTGATGGAGTCTGTCCAGGGAGGGAGAGACAGAGGGGGACGACCCCCCCGGAAAGCTCTCCATCACAGCCACTCTGAGGGCGGCGGAGCTCCTAGTCGGGGAGGCTGCAGAGGGAGAGTCACAGCGGAGCCCTGGGAACAGGAGAGCCTAGCGCGCCTCACCTCGCCTCGCCCAGCACACACACACACACACACACACACACACGTGGGGCTACACACACGCCGGAGTCAGAGGATCCTCACAGATACATGAAAGCGAGACGGAATGAAACAAATGGATGTTCTCTGGATGTAGCCGGGCAGGGGTCGTAATTAGCATGCTGAGTGTCTGGCTCCTGCGCCGAGCGAGTTGAAACATCGGTCTGAAACAGTGACTCCTGCTATCCTCGTTTGCTCGTGGCCCACCCACATAAGCGAGGAAAGTATGAAGTGCCGAATCACGCTTGCCTTTAATTGATTTGAGTGGACACCTACCAAGAGAGACTTTAATTTGAGGTCTTTCAGGCAGTTGACTCACTTTTTTTTCTGTAAAAGAAACTCAAGGAGTCAGCACAGTGTTAAAAAATAGGCAGCCTAAGGCTTTTTAAGTACTACCTGTATCTTGTGCCAATGAAAACAGGTATTAGCCTGTGCAGATGTATAACTTCATACGTGCCAGCGCTCCTGTGTTTTTTCAGTTTGAAGGAGTCACACACACTTTCGCACACATGCCTTGTAAATCTATCCTTTTCCCACTAAAAGCGCTTTGGAGCCCTCGCTCTTTTTAAAACATGTGTCTGTGCTTTCTGCCATTTGTAGAGGGGTCGAAAAACAAGGATCACAAATCTCTTTTTTATTTGTTTAAACTCTTGCCACCAGAAAGTATGCAACTCGATTGTCTTTGGGCAAAAGCTGCAGGCAGAGAGGGAGAGAGAGGTGGGAGAGCGAGGGAAGGCAGGGAGCGGAGGAAAGAAAAGAGAAAAGACAGAAAAGAAAAGAAAAGAAAGGAAAGAGCAGAAGCGGAGGGTAGAAATGGAGGGCGTACAGTATGCTTTGAGTGGTGTGGAGGTAATGGTGGACTCCCTCCCATGTAGCCCTGCCTTGCTTGTGGTCCCGCACACGGTGTGGTGAATATGAGGAAAGGGGCGGGGCAACGTCCGTCCAGCCAATGAGAGCGCAAACAGTGGAGTGGGACTGGCCCGAACGCCCGTCACTCAGCCGAGTCTAATAAAGGCACGTCTTTCTTCTGGCAAAAGTCAACATGGACTTTTTTTTTTATTCGCTTTCCAGCAATATTCATGCGAGGAAAAATCCTTGTTTCGCTTTTGACTTTTGCTCCCATTTTTCCCATATTCCGGCGCGGCCCTGAGAGGCTCTCCGTGCTCCCCCTGGCCAGAGATCTTTCATGCCCTGCCACACACTGGCTGGCCTGTTGCACATCCGCACGCTGCTGATGGAGGCTTTAAAAAGGGCCGAGCGTGCCAGCTGCCTTTATATGCCCCCTCACAACTCAACAGCAGCAGCCTCGCGGCGCGGCGTAGCGTAGGGCGGCAGCAGCAGGAGCCTGTGTGTTACAGTCTCACATTGTGCCCTGTGCTGACTTAAGTGAATTTGAATTTTTTAATGAACGGTTCAATATCCAATTCATTAAAGTGGCGGTTTTATTTGATGCATTTTTTTTCGCCCTCAGCGGTCGACTCCGCTGTGAGGTGAATGAAGCGGCTGGAGAGGAAGACTAGTGGGTGGGGAGGGGGGGTGAGGGTGAGGTGGGGGGGGGGGGTGAGGTGGTAGTGTAGGGGGAAGAAGAGACCGGCCTCTTCTCTGATGGGATCACGCCCAGAGTGGCATCCCGCGGCTCCCAGGAAGTCTTGGTCTCTCCTCTCCCCCGTCCTGCGTTTTCTCTTCTCCTGCGCCGGGTCCCCAAAGCGACAGCACTCTGGCCAATTTGGGTGCACTGTGCTCCAGAGGAGAGGGAGCCTCCGCATCATTAGAGAGAGGTGAGAGACAGGGTTCACAATCAGCTCCACTCCTCTCCTCTCCACTTTCATTCTCTCTCTCTCTCTCTCTCTCTCTCTCTCTTTCTCTCTCTCTCCTGTCCTTCTGTGTCTCTCCATCGGTCTTTGCTCGGGGCGGCAGTGCAGTGTTGAGGCAGAGCGGGGCGTGTTGGGGCTGTTGTGGAGCATTAAAAACGTAGCCTGTGGCTTCAAACACTCACTCCTCTCACTTTCTCTCTCTCTCTCTCGCTCTCTCTCTCCTCTCCCTCTCCCTCTCCCTCTCCCTCTCCCGCGCTCTTATCCATTGTAGCGTGAATTGTCTTGGCTCCTGCCCTGTAATTAGTGTCTACTTCACACACACTCTCTGTCCCCTCTCATCTGCTAGCTTACTTCAGATCAACTCCCTTTCTCTCTCTCTCTCTCTCTCTCTCCCCCTCTCTCTCTCTCTTTCTCTCTATTCTCTCTTTGCTCTCAGCCTTTCTCCCTCCCTTGTCTGTGATTTACAGAACTGAGGCAGTGAGACTGGTACATCCCTACACACTGGGAGACAGAGTGACTCATGCTCACAAACATGGAAACTGCTTGAAGAGCACACATACAGACACACCAATAAATGTCTACACACACACACACACACACACACACACACACACACACACACACACTCACACACACACACACACACACACACACACACACACACACACTTTCTCTATCTCTCTCTCATGCACACACACACACACACACTCTCTCACAAGCTCAGAAGAGAATCAAGGGAAGTATGAGTGTGAGAGGTGGGTGGGAGAGGGGGTTGGGGGGGTGAGGCGGGGGGGGGGGACTGCTCTTGGATGCGGATCAGATGGTGGGGCTGGGAGCATCAGATTGGCTTGAGACATGTCAGGTGCCTCTGAGTGGTGTTGTTCTACACCGAGGGCACAGCCACAGTCCGAAAGTATTGATTTCTGGGCTTGTCGGAAGGCAGCAACTGTCATGTGGAGCGCCCTGACCTTGGTGCAGCCAAGACAACTATTCCCCAAGTCCCACCCGGCCTGCTGCAGCCCCGAGCACCAGACAACAACAACAACAAGCAGCCACTCTGACCAGAGAGAGACGAGGAGGGGGGTGGGGGAGGGGGGGGGGGGGGGGAGTGTGAAGAGTCCGAGCCTGTCCTACTCCCCGGAGGTCTCCCTGGGCAGCCTGGAGTCTGGTTATCACAGTGTGTGGAATGACAATAGCTGGACTTGCATCTGCCTCCCGAGACCCAAATCAGATCCATAAGCCAGAGGAAAAAGAGCAGCAGAGAGGAGAGAGGAGCGGAAGGGAAAATAGAGAGAGTGCACAAGAGAGAGAGGAGCGGAAGAGAAAACAGAGAGAGTGCACAAGAGAGGGAGGGGGAGGAGGGAGGGACGGGGGGATGTTTTGACATCGGTAAAGGATTGTTGGAAGCAGGAGTGCAGTGGCTTCGTGTTCATGTCAGACACTTAGCCTGGATGAGACACGAGAGGGCCATGTCACCTGTTAGCACCTCAGTCCAGCCCTGTCCAGCCCACCCCAGCCCACCCCAGTCCACCCCAGCCCACCCCAGCCCACCCCAGTCCACCCCAGCCCTGTCCAGCCCACCCCAGCCCACCCCAGTCCACCCCAGTCCTGTCCAGCCACACGTTCTCTAAAAGCACGAGTGTCCATGGCAGCGCGTGGAGGCTGAGCGGGACTGAGGGCCTTCTAGTGCACTCTGGTGACTCACAGCTAAAGCGCTAGCCTCTTCTAGTGCACGCTGATATCAAATACAGGCCAGTACAGAGAGATGGCAGCCACATTTGAAATGCACAGAAAAAAGCAACTCAACTTCAACCACTCGTTTGATGAAATTCCAAATCAAAAAAAAAAAAAAAAAAAAAAAAAATCAATAGTAAAAATGTTTCTGAAGTATATACGGGCATATTGATTAATGTATGTTTAAATCAGAAGGAAAAATCAAAGGACAACCACTCCAGTGCTGCACAAACAAGAATCACAGCAGCTTATTCATGCCCTATACTCCCATAAGGGACTCTCAGTGTTGTGTTGGGAGATTTTAATTGTGTGTACACATATGGGTCTGCCTGCTTGACTACAAGGTTAAGTGGCCATTTATGAACAAGCAGTGCCATACCAACCAAGCCATACAGCCATGGGAAGGAGCATGTGTGCATTAGCCTAGCTTCCCATTTACCATGGCCTGTCAATTATGGATGAGCCCGCTACCATCAATAGTTAAAAGGGTAAATTAGGAAATGACAAGTAATAACAACAGATTGTTCTGCTAAAAGGTAGAAACAATGTACCAACCGCCAGCTCTAGACAAACAGCTCTGATTCTTGGTAGAGGATGTGTTATTTTTGTGTCGTCCTTCTCTCAATCCCATCTTGTTTTTGCTGCAATCATAGTGGCCTTCCTGACCTGTCAGGTGTTTCCACTCCAGGAGATGAGAGGTTGCACAGAATCATCTCTCTAGAGTCCAGCAGCTGAGCTCTAGAGTTGTCCAGTGGGCTAGAAATCACGTCCCTGTAAGCTCTCTTCACACACCGTCCAGATAGAACCAGGCTGAGATTGGGGTTCGGACGCACTGTGTCCATTGCTCCAGCTGAGTCAGCTGATGTCCGGGTGACGGAGTGACAGGGACTCCTGTCAGATGGGAAGTGACCAAGTGACCAGTGGTGGTCGTCACTGTGTCCTGGAGGTCCATCACTGTGTAGTGGCAGTGGTCATCACTGGTCCCATCTGTGTGTAGTAGTGGTCAGCACTGGTGGCATGGCTGTGAGGCTGTAGTGTAGTCAGTATCCCCTCTGATTAAGTGCACTGCTCTCAGCTTACACACTACAGGCTCCAGACACGACCTCTCTGAAGGTAGGCTCCACTGAATGACATGCTTCTCTTTCTCTTTCTGCCTTTCTTGCTTTCTGTCTCTCTCGCTCTCTTTCTTTCTGCCTATACCTCTCTCTACAGGTGTATGAATGGAGAGAGAGAGAGAGAGATAGAGGGAGAGAGAGAGAGAGGGGGGGGGGGGGGGGGGTGAGGGCAGGCTTATCTTGCAGGTCCTCATGGAGCTTAGCTCAGCATTGTCACCTCACCGCTATCACCAAGACAGATTAGAAGCAGGAAGGTTTTTAAAGACACAAGCACAACTAGGCACACACACACACACACACACACAGAGACCCCCTGACACACACATGCTCACAGATCCCATCTGTGCGACCCAGTGAGCAGAGGGCAAGTGGACGTCTACTCTAACGCAGTGTTTCCTTGATAGCTGGATACCCAGTCCTCTCTGTCCTCCTCTATTTATGAGCTGTGCGCTAATTGAGATAATGAGGTAAATTCATGCCGCTGCTTTTGAAATTAGACTATTTATTTTTCACCAGCTGGGAGCAATGAGTATAACCCAGAAAACCGGAGGTCTCGTCTTAGATCAGTTTCTCCAGCAGAAGTATTCTGAGAGAAAATGCTGAACATGTGAGTCGGGCTGTGCTGTCACATAATGAGGATGTCAGCCTGCAGCTAGAGAAGTCACAGTGACTGCGCCCAAGAGACCGAGCCAGAGAACACAAGAGCAGAGCAGAGCAGAGAAGAGAAGAGAAGAGGAGGAGAGAAGAGAGCCCATAAAATATGGATGCCACAGACAGCGTGCTTGAGAGTGGCAAAGCGCCCGGGTCCCTGCTGCTGTCATCTCTGCCGCGTCGCCGCCTTTGTTTACTCACACTGACACGGATCTGCCGTCTCTCTGACACCAGACTCACACCAGCCACACACACACACACACACACACACACACACACACACACACACACACACACACACACGCTCACATGCGCCCCATACATTATGTATGCCACCACACAGCGCCACGGCCAGCTCTGCCCGGCCGGCTGCCTGAACCCATTTCACACGCGGGCAAACCTGTTAGCGTCAGCGGCGCTCTGATGCGGGCAGACGGCAGCGGCCCTGTCACCCTCAGGGCACGCGCCAGCCTCTTGGATCAGCTCCGTGCCAGTCGGGGCTGTGCCCCGTGGCAGAGGTGGCCGCGATAAGGCTGGCGCGCCCCAGGGGACGGAGGAGGGGGGGTGAGGGGGGGGGGCGGGCGGCTCTGTGAAGTGGCGCACGCGGGTCAGATGGGTGGGATGACGGGAAAGGGGTCATTAGCGAGTGCCCTGCCCAGGCATTTGTCTAAATGAGCGCACACGCCACCGAGCAGCTCCAGCAGCCCCAGCAGCTCGCTCACGGAGGCTAATTAGCGCGCGACAGAGCGGCCCCCGCCATCTCCGCGGAGCGCCGGGGCTCCCAGCGGAAGAGCCATGAGAGCAGTTCATTACACACGCACTGGAACAGCCTGGAACAGCCAGAGACGGAGACCAGATAAGCCCCTTCACCTGAAATGTCCCCTCGTCTCTCTCTCTCTCTCCCTCTCTGCCCCTCTCTCTCTCTCCCTCTCTTGCTCTCCCTTTCTCTCTGTCTCTCTCCATCACTGGCCCTTGTAACATGGAGTCTCTTTCAAGCTGTGAGGCGCAGGGGAAAAAAGCGGCTGCCTGAGAGGCTGACACGTGCACTGAGAAAAGAGCAGTGACATTGGAGTTGTTTTTCAGGTCCAGGAGAGATGGGGGGAGCAGGAGGGGGGGGGAGGGGGGATGGACAGAAGAGGAGAGAGTTGAAAAGAGAGAATCAGAAGGAGAAGTATTGAGTGGAAGAGAGAGGGAGAGAGGGGAGAAGAGAGAGAGAGAGAGTGGGAGAGAGAGAGGCTTCTGCTTGTCCCTGGGCTCAGGATCTGAGGAACACATGACTCTTTCAGAACAGGCTGTCACGTAAACTTCACCGTGTGAGAGAGAGAGAGAGAGAGAGAGGGGGGGGGGAAGAGGGAGAGGAAAAAAAGCTGAAAGGACAGACAGGCGGCTCTTGTGCCTGTTCTGTAATCTCAGCGCAGTTTTTTTCCTGCCGAAGACGCAGCGCCTGAGCAGACTCAGGAACTCCGTGTCCCAGGGGGCCGAGCGGCGGCTGCAGACGCTGCCACACAGGAAACCAGTGGCTAGGATAAACAGGCCGACACGCTGTCCTCCTCCTCCTCCTCTCTCCTCCTCCCCTCCTCTCTCCTCCTCCTCTCTCCTCCTCCCCTCCTACTCTATTTCTTCCTGTCTGCAGGTTTGCCTTCTATGGTGCTTTTGAATTATTCTAGCTCACAGTGATGTGTCACACACACACACACACACACACACACACACACACACACACTATTATTTGCACAACAGTAATTAAAACATAACTGGAATGCCAAGATCTGGCAAAGTAATCAATGCATCTCCTTTCCCCGTAACGACCTGTGAAAACAAAGCAATAAAGAGACACAGTGTGTTTGTCTTGGCCCAAACAATGCCCAGATAAGAGCAGCACTGATTACACACACACACACACACACACAGGCCACTGCCCTCACACAGCTGTGGAGCAAAACTGTCACTGCAGACACCACCGATAAGAAGCCTGTGTGTGTGTGTCTGTGTACGTGTGTGTGTGTGTGTGTGTGTGTGTGTGACTCAGAGGGCAGTACATTTCACAACCTCTGTTGGGTCACACCTTCGTGCGGTCCAAAGACTAGAGAGATGACACACACACAGAGAGCTGCACGGTGTGTCTGCACTGACCCTGCCACATCCCCACACCATTAGAGTGTGTGTGTGTGTGTGTGTGTGTGTGTGTGTGTAGTGGCCTCTCAGACACCAGACGCCCGCTCCCTCTCAGTGCTGCGGCTGCTGCTGGACCATTCCAGACGTGGAGCTGAGCGCTCAAGGTTGCCAGACGACACCGTATCAGTAACACCGCTCACGCCGCTCTGTCACGCCAGTCAAACGACGCTGGCTGTTCAGAGCTGCAGCATGGTGTCTGTTGTTGTCCTGGTTTTTACACGCCGCTCGTTCTGGAGTGGAGTGAGGTGTGTGTTCCACCGCTAATCGCTACGCTACGGAACGCGAGACTGCTGGGCCTGAGAGTTTCAGGGTTTCAGGCGCGTCTGCAGCGCGCGCAAATGAGCCGAGTTTCAGCCGCGTCTGCAGCGCGCGCAAATGAGCCGAGTTTCAGCCGCGTCTGCAGCGCGCGCAAATGAGCCGAGTTTCAGCCGCGTCTGCAGCGCGCGCAAATGAGCCGGGTTTCAGCCGCGTCTGCAGCGCGCGCAAATGAGCCGGGTTTCAGCCGCGTCTGCAGCGTGCGCAAATGAGCCGGGTTTCAGCCGCGTCTGCAGCGCGCAAATGAGCCGAGTTTCAGCCGCGTCTGCAGCGCGTGTGATTGGGCCGGTGAGCGGCGGCGGCGCGAGAGGGAGCAGGAGCAGGAGACCAAGCATGACTGACGGCTTTTAATTAGTTAAGTACAGATAGGGATAAGAGGCAGGAATAATATTATGTTTAATTCTGAAAGGGAACGGGTCGGGGACCCGGCAGCCGGCGGGGAAAGACGATCTTTTTAAACATTTGGAAACACGACACCCTCCCAGACAGGGAGAGGGCTCCAAGGCCTTTTCCCCCTTTCACTCAATCTCTGTTGAGCAACGTCCCGCAGCCATATCACCAGGCTACGCTGCTCAAGTGGTGCACTCAGGCATCACACACACACATGTACACACACACACACACACACACATACACACACACACACATACATACCATGGCAGGGACAACAGCAGTATCATCAAATAAACAAAATAAGTTACTGTACTTAAGCCAACATTCAGATGGTGATTTAATTTTTTTTTTATTTGATCAAAATCCGCTGCTGAAAGTGGACTTACAGTTCAGTTGGTTTCCAGATTCCTCAGTGCTACGTGAGGCAGGGAAAGAGAGCTATTTGAATATGTGAATGTGCACAAGGCATGATAGATGTTGAAATACATGGGATTACTGTCAGGTGTATTACATGTAATGATTGTGATTTTTTTTTCTGGATCACGGTATCCTGATTAAAAATTTCAGCTCCACTGCCTTTTTAATTAATTACCAAGGCCACTCTGCAGAGAGCGGCCGCGCCAATTACACAGAAATGAGGCGTTGATGCTTATCAGTCTACGCCGCACAGCTGTCACTACTGCTCCTCTGGTCTGCGGCGTCTCTCTCAGGTGCTCACACACACACACACACACACACACACCAGCGCACAAGCATGCATGCCTCCACACAGGCATGTTCAGTTTTATAGACGCATTCACGGTGCATTTTCCCATCCCAGGCGCATGCTGTCTCTGAGCATCTCAGCGTGCTGTAGAAGAGCCAGTGCGTGCAGTAGAACTCAAACACACACATACACACACACACATGCTCAGCCCCGGCACTCTCTTGCCCATCTCTCCCTGAGCGTGCTGTAGAAGAGCCAGTGCGTGCAGTAGAACTCAAACACACACATACACACACACACATGCTCAGCCCCGGCACTCTCTTGCCCATCTCTCCCTGAGCGTGCTGTAGAAGAGCCAGTGCGTGCAGTAGAACTCAAGCGCAGGCCGCTCAGCCCTGGCGCTCTCTTATGCCCATCTCTCCCTGAGCCTCCTGGTTCCTGGAGGAGTGCTGGTTTTGCTGTGGGGAGGTGAGGGCTGAGGCGTGGGGCTCTAGAGGGGTGTGTGGGTGAGCTGTTTCTCGTGGATGTGTGTGTGCGTGCCGCCCTGCCCTGCCCTCGCTCAGCCCGGGAGCTCCTGTCCCGCTCCGCCGCGCTCCTCTCTACCGGCAGAGCAGGACGAGGCTGGACGGGCGGAGAGGTTTCGCCTCGGGCCCGGTTGCCTGGTTGCCTTTGGCGAGGGTTGATTTGTCGCGGGTTGCCGGGGGAGACGGGCGTTGTGTTGGTATGGTGCCCAGGCCGATGCCACGCTGCAGGGCCACCAGTGATTCTGCCCCCCCCGGCGCCCGGTGCCCAGTGCCAGGGCTCTTGACTGGGCGCTCTTTAATGCCCGGCTTTACTGCCGCTGGCACAGGCAAAGGCCAAGCACCTGAAAAGGGGCAAAGCGATCCCTCTCGGCCCCTCCTGAAACAAGTGTCCACTCTAATGGGACGAGCAGGAGGGGGCAGTGAAAGGGATGCTTTCCCTCTCTACAGCTGCTCCTCACTCTGGGTGGGTAGGAGGTGAGGGTGAGTGGATACTGGTGTGTGTGTGTGTGTGTGTGTGTGTGTGTGTGTGTGTGTGTGTGTGTGTGTGTGTGTGTGGAGGGATAGTGTTTGCTGACTTGGTGGGAAAGGACTCGTTACGAGTCCGAGGCTCATTTCCACTTCAAGGGAGAATCTGAAACATGGCATCAGCAGCCCTCTCCATCAGCTCCACACACACATACACACACACACACACACACACACACACACACAGCCCCACTCATATATACGCACACGGTCTAGTGTTTACTTGATGTCTGGAGAAACGTGCTGATATGCAGTGTTTTTTTCACCACTGCCACTTGAAAACAGCCAGAAGCTAAATACCAGCGGGGGGCATAAGCTGTAGTAAATACATCACTCTCATACACAGGCAAATGCACACACACACTTCAGATATGACACCAGGGTGTGTGTGTGTGTGTGTGTGTGTGTGTGTGAATTCATCTGCAAATGTGTGTGCATGTTGGTAAAAGCTTAGCGGTGCAGTGCTGTCCGTGGGTGAGGGTGTGAGTGTGTGAGTGTATTATCCAAGCGAGGGAGCGTCAGTCAAGCAACACAGACAAACAATCAATGGCAGGCCTGAATTATGACCGGAGGAAAGAGCAGGATGAATATGGAGGCTTTGTTCTCTGGAGCTGTGTGATACATGACAAACACACTCCAGACCATTTTGTTCAATTGAAGCGTTAATTAGACAAGGCCAAACAAATAAATGCTGTTTAAGTCCACTCACATACAAGACTAGCCAGGAGAGAGAGAGAGCGAGAGATAGAGAGAGAGCAACAACAAAAAAAAAAATCAACAACAACATGGAGGGGATGTGCTGTAATTATCTTCCATTGCTGCTTTCTGACATTTTGTCGACATGAGTAATTAATTTAGTCTTTCTATTGGGTAAGTCCAAGGAGCCCAATTAACATGCATAATATTGCTGCATCGTGTGGAAACATCAGTTTTTAATACTTGGGGAATATTCAAATGACTTCCCTGCATTATTCAAATGTCTTAGCAAAGTCATCACTGGGGGATGACAAGACTCGAGTCATGCAAAAAACATGACCCAAAAAAATGAAATGAATTCTATCTGCCGCCAAGTCCGCTCATTATGCGCACGGCTCTTTATATATATTTAAAACATTGTTAATAACAGCCAAGTGGACCTGATGCAGGGAACCAGAAAATGCATGTATCACACTAAAATGTTTAGACTTTTAAATTACGGTTGTTAACATATGCTGTACATAGCACTGGGTCCCCTCTGGACACATCATATTAATAAATAAGGTGGAAGAATTTTCACTTTTTTTGTGTCCGCACAAATGTTCGCCAAAAAGAACAATATTTTTTTTCTTCAGTGGTTCTACATTTATGTTATTTTAAGACGTTATTTTTGCTAGTTATATTTATCGTCAGAGGTAAATGAAAAATTATTTTGATGATTAAATCAAATGAAAAATAAATGGACTTTCCCATACACATGACATGAATGAGAAGTGGCGATACACCACACAAGTATGTGTGCATGTGCGTGTGTGTGTGTGTGTGTGTGTGCGTGTGTGTGTGCATGTGTGCGCACGCATGTGTGTGTGTGTGTGTGTGTGTGTGTGTGTGTGCTGGGGTGTGGGGATGTGGGAGCAAACAGCCCCGGCAGTGCGGGAGTGTTTTACAGTTGCATTTTAATTCTGCTTTCTGGGTGTGTGTTGTGTGTTGTGTGTGTGTGCGGTGATTGCTGCTCTCCCACTGCTCCGTGCTGCTGTTGGCTTTTTAATGAGGGCAGGAGGCCCCCTGGCAGTGGCTGCAGTTGGCCGCACTGTCGTGCTCACGCACTCCAGCACCACTAAGTAAATATTACCAAAGGCCAACCCATGTGGAGGGACGCTCACAATGCAGACATGCTGGGATGTGCGGTTTTACACACACACACACACACACACACACACACACACACACAGTCTACCTCTCTCCCACTCTTTCTCTCTCTCTCTCTCTCTCTCTCACTCTCTCTCTCACACACACACACACACATTATGCATTATGTTAAACATGGTATAATTTCCCATAGTTAAATCTTTTGCTTTGGGTGCTGTGTCTCAGGCGGGTGTGTGTGCTCGTAGTCACACTTGAGGCCATGCAGTACATGGGCCCTGTGACCAGACATGATTACTGTTAACATCAGCATGTGTGTGTGTGTGTGTGTGTGTGTGTGTGTGTGTGGAGCAGGCAGAACCAGCATGCTTGTACAGGATGCAGTATGTATTCATGCTTGCTAGAAAGAGTATGAGAGAGAGAGAGAGAGAGAGAGGGAGAGAGAGGGAGGAGAGCAGAAGAGAGAGAAGGGGGGGGGAGAGAAAAGTTTGTTTTGTTTTTCCCTTAGTTCAGCACATCTGAGAGAAGTTTCTGGAACTGCGGAGCCCTGTCAAAACAAAGATGGCCGAAGGGGCTTTAAAAGGGGACAGGGGCCCGGGCGCTGAAACGGAGGCCGAGAAAAATGAGCCCCTGAGAAGGCAGCTGGAAACATAGAGCCTGTGGTCTCCCCCCACAGCGCAGCTGCACTCAGATGTGTGTGTGTGTGTGTGTGTGTGTGTGTGTGTGTCTGCCCCACTCTCCCTCACACTGGCCACTGCCAAGGAGGAGGAGGAGAGAGAGAGGGGGGGGGGGGGAGAAGGAAAGAGTGAGAGGAAGATAGAGAAGCACTGAGAGAGAGAGGGAGAGATAGAGGGAGGGAGGGAGGGAGGGAGGGATGGATGGGAGAGAAGGAAAGAGTGAGAGGAAGATAGAGGAGCACTAAGAGAGAGAGAGGGAGAGAGAGAAAGAGAGAGGGAGAGTGTCGCAGCTGGTAGTACTTACTGCCTTTTGCGGTAACGTGTGTGATTCATTAGGCTGGGCCGTGTGTTTTGCACCAGTTCTGGTCATGTTATTGTTAGGATGTGGTAAAATTATAAATATGGGATGCAGGAATCAAGGAGGGGTTTAGAGGGGTGTGGGGGGAATATGTAGATCGTTAACTCCAGGCCACTGCTTGTTTCTCATGATTGTGTGGCAATAAAAAAGTCTGTCACAATTTGTAGTGCTAATGACTTAATGCTGCACGGCCTGGAAGACATACAAACATCCGTCGATAGCTTTATAATTGCGCAGGCCCATCTTAGTCAAATGAGGGAGGCCATTGTGGAGTGGTGGGAGTGAGATGGTAATTTTGCTGGGTCGATTGCAGGATGGCAATCAAGTCCCTGGCAATGATTCTCGGGTGCATGTGTGCAGCCTCTCTCATGCTCTCACTTGTGTGGCGTTTAACTCTTAGGGTGCGCGCTGCAGCCCCCTGTGTGTGTGGATCAGATCACAACATGGACACACACATGCCCTGTGAGGCTGTGCTGGACACACTAGTCTTCTGCTCCACATGTTTGTCCATTTGTTTGATCATGGATGATCATCTAACACAATGGGACTTGTTTACTGTACATTATCTACACTTCCTAACAGCCACGTAACACTTGATAAGATCCTGACTGTAGTAATGTTAAGCAAGTGTGTGCGGGTGTGTAGGTGTGTGTGTGTGTGTGTGTGCGTGGGTGTGTAGGTGTGTGTGTGCGTGTGTGTGTGTGTGTACGTGGGTGTGTAGGTGTGTGTGCCTTGCTGTCCCCTGCCTGAGAGTGACCTGTGACTCTCTGTCTGTCTCGCCTCCACTTCAGCCTTTTCTATCTGTGAACTTTGTAAGGCCTGATAAAGAGAGAATGCCGCGATGGACTTTTCATCACCCCTCCTCCACACACACACACACACACACACACACACACACACACACGCTCACAGACACTTACTCACACAC
>NC_084995.1:42900063-42905063 GCF_963854185.1 Sardina pilchardus | reverse complement strand
TGAACACGCCTTGCCAAAAACATCTGAAACTCATCTGCTCTTGACGTGTCTTAATCCTTTATTTTCCTCACGTGTTTATTTTAGTTTTCTTGTGCGTTTCACAGAGAGCCACGGCTTGCTCTCTTAAACCGTGTTAAAACAGAGCTAAACCCAATACAAGCTCCCTGTGAAAAAGAAAGCAGAAAGGATATTTTAAGTGCGTTCTTCTTTCATGATGCATTCATAAGAGCATGTCAGTCTTAAGCAGTGTCAGAATGGGTATCTGGGTACATGACCTGTGTACCCCTCCACACACACACACACACACACACACGCACACACACACACACCCCAGCCCCTTTACTGTTACCAGTAGGACCATGAAAGAAAGGATTAGCAAGGGCATAGGGACAATAGAGAGAGGGCCCAGGAGAGGAGAAGAAGAGGGAGGAGGGGAGGGAGGAGGGGAGGGGAGGGAGGAGGGAAGGGAGGGAGGGAGGAGGAGGGGAAATGGCGGGGTGGTGGAGGGGTGCAGGTTCTTGGGCTACAAGTGAACACACGAAACACATGCCTTTCTCTTGCCCCTATCCACTGGGGACCCACGGCCCATTGGGCTCCCATTAGCATAGCCTGGGCCTGTGTCAAAGAGCCATGTGCCAGCTGCGCTCACAGACAGGGACCAGAGTGATCTCTGAGGGGGGAAAAACACTCACGCGCACACACGCGCACACATGCACACACACATACACATGCATTACTGATACACGCATGACTGGCGCTGGGCTTGCTAGCCCGCAGTGACATGGCAAGGCCTCTGAGTCGGGTTGGACAGAACTCAACCCAGAGGAAGCCACCCAGCCTGCAGCCTTCAGCCCCAGTGAGTGGCATTGCCCCTAGTGTTAGTGTTAGTGTTAGTGTTAGTGATAGTGATAGTGTTAGTGTTAGTGTTAGTGTTAGTGTTAGTGTTAGTGTTAGTGATAGTGTTAGTGTTAGTGTCTGCGCTGGGCTCTGATGCTGGCGTGGCGTGGCGTGGCGTGGCGCGGGCCTTTCCTCTGACAGAGCCCGTCCTGATGCGCTTTCATCTCTTTTATTTGTCACCTGGTTCCAATATGGAGGCTGGGAAGGTTCTGGCGACGAGCATGTGTGGACTGGACTGGACTGGACGCGCTTTATGACACATGCGCTGGCGGCCGGCGGGCGTCCAGCACACGTTGGCCGCACATTTCTGGCAGCGGGCAGCTGGCGTTAGGGGGCCCAGCCGGGAGATGAGATAACATGTGGGTGGACGAGAGGACAAGACACTCAGCGTGTCTGCCAGGGACGCCACGCTGCCAGACCGGCTACATGTGTCTGGGTCTGTGTGACTGTGTGTGTGTGTGTGTGTGTGTGTGTGTGTGTCTGTGTCTGTGTCTGTGTACAGTATGTGTGTGTGTGTGTGTGTGTGTGTGTGTGTGTGTCTGTGTACAGTATGTGTGTGTGTGTGTGTGTGTGTGTGTGTGTGTGTGTGTGTGTGTGTGTGTGTGTGTGTGTGTGTGTGTGTGTCTGTGTGTCTGTGTACAGTATGTGTGTGTGTGTCTCAGTGTATGTGTGTGTGTGCGTATGAGTGTATCTGTGAGGAGTGGTGGGGAAGACCAAACAGGATAGACATGGTAGCCGTCTCTGTAAAGCTGGCTTAGGTGTGGTCTGTGGCTGCCTCTCAGGCCAAACCCAGACGAACCCTCCCTCTGCCTGCCACCATCCAGCCCGTGAGGCCCCAACCTCGCCACCACCACTTCAGCCAAACTGGCCCCGGAGAGAGGGAGAGAGAGAGAGAGAGAAGGAGAGAGTGAGAGAGAGAGGAAGAGAGAGAGAGTTTTGGTGGCTGTTTCCACTGTGTTTCCTATTAGTGCACTACATGGATTCAGATGTAGGCCAGAAGTAGCATGCGCTGCTCAGGGCTGAGGGCTGAGGGCTGAGGGCTGAGGGCTGAGGGCTGGTTCCCATGCTCAGGGACAAGGTTAAATGTGCGTCCTTGTCCATGGCAGACGGCGCTGGCCCAGGAGGGGCGGGGGGGTAGAGAGGGGGGGGGGGGGGTAGGAGACGAGGGCCTGGGGAGCCGAGTCGCTCCGCTCACCGCCGCCACTATCAGCGCATCCGCCCCGCAGCGCCGCGGGCTTTGATTGAGATTCCTCCCCAGCCGCCACACGGCGTGGCCTGCCCGTGTTTATACTAACTGGGCTGGGACAGGGTCCCTCCGCCAACGACAACATCCATTATACATGCAGGCTCAGCTAAACAAAGCCAGCCCTGAGAGCTACATGCTCAGACGCTCACTCAGTGGAGGTGCAAGCAGTGCTGGAGCTGTGGGACAAGGGGGGGGGGGAGAGAGAGACCACCAACCTCCTCACACACCAGAGTACTGGGAAAGAGAGAAGGAGGGAGAGAAAGAGAGAGAGAGAGAGAGAGAGAGAGAGACCACCAACTTCCACACACACCAGAGTACTGAGAAAGAGAGAAGGAGGGAGAGAAAGAGAGGGAGAGAGAGAAAGAGAGGGAGAGGGAGAGAATAATATGTTTGTTGATAATTCAGCTCATAGTTCTCCTCCGAAAGCACTCCAAATCATTTTATTGCTATTCGTTTTCCCAGCGCAAAAAGCCCAGCCGAATGTTGCTCTTTGTGACCAAACCCAAAGTCATAAATTTTCCTGAGATGATTAAAAAATGTCCTCCTCTGTGTTTTCCAGTTGGATCAGAACCCCCTCCCCCCTCCCCTGTCCTGTCCTGGTCTGTTCCTCTGCTGACCGTCCCCCTACCCCTTGATCAGAGCCAGAGAGGAAGCCCTGGCCAGACACTAGAGCGACCAACACACACACACACACACACACACACACACACACACACACACACATCCACAGACATACACACATACACACACAAATCTGGCAGGAGCACTGATAACACATAAAGGCCTCCTCCTCACTGCGGTGACAACCACAGAAAGAGACAACGCTGAGAGCCCTGACAGTGAGAAACAGAGAGAGAGGGAGGGAGAGAGAGGGAGAGAGAGAGAGAGGGAGAGGGAGGGAGAGAGAGAGAGAGAGAGAGAGAGAGAGAGAGAGAGAGAGACATGGGCCACAGGAATAAGAGCCGGTCCAATCACTCCCACAGTGCCTAACCCCAGAGTCTGGGGCTCTCTTCCTGTTTAGGTTTTTCATTTGATCCAGCTCTCCTTCCCTCTCCCTCTCTATCTCTTTCTCCCTGTCTCGCTGGCCTGGTGAGCCCTCTCTGTCCCAGCGTGTGTGTGTGTGTGTGTGTGTGTGTGTGTGAGGGGAACAGGAGCGCTGAGGAGGGGGCAGTGCAGCGTTGGTGGCCGTGTTGTTGTTATGAAGCGCTGGCGGTGGCCTCTGCTCCTCCACTTTAATGTGCTGTCTCATTAATGGGGAGATATGAGAAGCACACGGCAGCCAGTGGCCAGACCATAATAAGCCCGTGATTACAAGGCCTTGTCGCCGTGGCAGCCGGGGCTTCGGTGGGAGCCTAATTGCTTTATTAAGGGCCATGTTAACTATCCCGTCAGCTGTCGGGTGGGCGAGTGCTTGTAAACAAGGAGAAATGCTTTTTAAAGAGCCTCTGATATTTTCATTCTGCCCTTTCACTGCTGCGGCCGCCACCGAGATGGCAGCTCACACACACACACACACACACACACACACACACACACACACACACACGCACACACAAATTACAGCAGTCCCCTGTATTACTGTGACAAATGAGTCAGATAATGCTTTGATCAAGCACTACCCATTAGAGATGTTTGGTCACACTACTTATGTGTGTGTGTGTGTGTGTGTGTGTGTGTGTGTGTGTGTGTGTGTGTGTGTGTGTGTGTGGGTGGAGGGGATGGGGGCGTGTGTGTGTATTAATTTGTGTGAGCATGTGTGTGTGTATTCATGTGTATGAGCGTGTGTGTGTGTGTGTGTGTGTATTCATGTGTATGAGTGTGTGTGTGTGTGTGTGTGTGTGTGTGTGTGTGTGTGTGTGTGTGTGTGTGTGTGTGTGTGTGTATTAATGTGTATAAGCGTGTGTGTTTTACACATAAAAAGAAGCTCTTAGTGTAATATTTCACGGGAGGGTTGCCAGTGCCAACTCTGACAAGTTAAAAGGGAGCGAGCAACACAAATAAACAGTTTTAATAGCTGCAAGGGAAACAAACAGCCCAAACAGAGGCTGACCTGTCAGCAGGCAGCCCTACACACTGCCCTCACACACACACACACTGCCCTCACACACACACACTGCCCTCACACACACACTGCCCTCACACACACACACTGCCCTCACACACACACTGCCCTCACACACACTGCCCTCACACACACACACACACACACACACACACACACACACACACACACACACACACCAATGCCCGTCACCACCACTCTTACACCAGACCTGATAATAGTTAATGTTTGCTTCTTTTAAAGTTAAAAATAAATTGTATTATGAAATTAGATTTGATTAATCTATTGCCCTTAGAGTGAGGAGAGGGCTGAATCTGGGAAGAGATTATAGCATACAGTATTTCTTTGCTTCGAGAGTGTTTGTTGTAAAGGCTTTGGGAGTGATGGGGCAGGCTGGGTAATGCCATGTTAGCGTACAACAGGCCTTTGGCTGACCCACGATCAGCTGGTGACAGAAATGCAACACCACTCACATGTAATTCATACTGCCAGTGTAGACAAATGGGTGGAGACTTTGGTGTGTGTGTGTGTGTGTGTGTGTGTGTGTGTGTGTGTGTGTGTGAGCCGAAGTGTTAAATATTCAAGTGGCATATTTAGCATGGCTTTCCCAGTCAGTGGTAAAAAGGCTTGTCCCATAATTCCCTTTAATCTGTGATTCTAGTATTCACTGGGGCTGCTATGACAGATACTCCACTAAGGCATACACCTAATCCCTACAGTATGATACATGCTGGAGTTGTAAGACTATTACAGGGGCTGTGTATTGATTTGTGTATGTGTGTATGTGTGTATGTG
>NC_084995.1:42892563-42895063 GCF_963854185.1 Sardina pilchardus | reverse complement strand
CGCACACACGCACGCACGCACGCACACATGCACACGCACACACGTACGCGCGCGCACGCATGCACACACACACACGCACGCACGCACGCACGTACGCACGCACGCACGCACGCACACACACACACACACACACACACACACAGAAATAGATGCATATCTGAGTGTTGTCATTCAGGGGATACACATTGCAGGTAAGATGCTTGGACATACATAGATACCCACAAGACACAAATGCACCCATTGACTGGAGAAATAAGTCACACACACACACAAACACACACACACACACACACACACACACACACACACACACACACACACACACACACACACACACACACACACACACACACACACACACACATCTGTATCTGGAAGCTATAAAACAAAAGCAATGGAGGACCCACATAGTTGTGGATGCATTTAATGTACATTTAAATACAAAACATGCTGCCAAGTCATCTTAGAGCCTGACAGTAACTAATCACCTCTAGAGCTTAAGACATTAGAGCAATTGTCTGCTATGATACGATATGATTATGGTAAATGACTACAACAAAAACAAATACTAACCCAAGACTCTAGAGACATGCACTGAGGCAAGGCATACAGTAAAGACTTCCAGAACCAACATACAGCGCTCTTTTGTGTTCTGTCAGCAAGATGTCCCTGTCTCAAGAGTGGGAGGGGGGGGGGGGAAAGAAAAAGAAAAGAGAAAAGGAGGGGAAAAAAGTATATTTAAGAAAAAAATGTGGAGAAAAATGTGACGCCAGCAGAGTATAAAACCACCACAGCTCATTCCCCCCCCCCCCCCCACCCCCCACCCAGCCCCCATTCTAATTGGAATCAGACACGTTTCCTAATCAAAGGTACAGGGCTTTTGGTCTCGCAACAAAACCAAAGTGTTCCTGAATGAATTAGTTAAGAGCAAGCGAACATGTGCTTGTGGTTAGCCTTGTGTGTCCAGCGGCCGTGCCAGAGAGAGGTGGCTGGCTTGCGCTGGGAGGCCCGCAGTAAGTGGAACAGCATGCCGGGCGAAGGCGAAGGCGGTTTTGAGGCCTTGTATGTGGAAAAGGGCTTCTGTGAGTAAACCAGATTTTCTGAACCCATGTCTCTAGCCTTCCCTCAGCTTCATTCTCTCTCCCTCCCTCCCTGCCTTCCTCTAACCGTGTGGTAGGATTGTGCAAGGTCGTCACGTACCGCCATTCTTTCTCCCTCTCTTTCTCTCTCTCTGTCTCTTTTTTAAATATCCTACTCTACCCCTCCAACTCATCGTTTTAGACCTTCTGGTTCCAGAAGAGTTGTTAGAGTCTAGCGGTTGTTCCGCTGGACAGATGTGATCAGATGACTGATCAGTGCACTGATTGAAATCTTCCCCCTCGGCTGGCGGGCTGGTTGTGCTGGGAGGGGAAGGCTCATGGCTGTGCTGGGAGGGGAAGGCTCATGGTTGTGCTGGGAGGGGAAGGCTCATGGTTGGGCTGGGAGGGGATGTCTCATGGTTGAGATGGGGCCCCTGCGCCACCCCACATCTCGTCTGCACAGACCGCCACGCGCCGCACGGGCCTCATCAGTCACTTAAGGACAGCGAGTAATCGGTTAAGGTCCTGTTAGGCAATAAACAGCCATGAAATTCAATCGTTTGCCTTCAGTCTTCAGCCATGGCTAGACAGAGTCACTGAATCTGTTATTATATTACTGTTTGATGTGAAACAACATCTAATTTCACAAAAGAAACCTATTCATCACTACACTCACTGTAATATTTATTTACAAAATCAATACAAACACATGTCTGAGTATTTCAATTCCCCCTGTATACTAATTTTCTGAATGCTAAGGTATATTTCTGCAAGAAATCGTCAGCATATTATTATAATGTATATTACATTGCTTTAAGATGGGATGAAATGATAATATAGATATACAGTATAATATTATGTTCTAAGCTTTTAAAAATAAATGTTGAAATTACATATACACAATAATAAATTATAAGGCTTGATTCTTTTTTTCTGTAGCAGCAGAAGCTGTTTAACACTAAATGTATATATTGTTCTATCACACAGTTGCACTGTTGCACTGTCAAATAATACTGCATAAGTAATATTGAAATAAATATTTCTAAATGAATTTTTAAAGTGAGATCAAAGTTTGACATCCCAGATAAATTGACACAAAGGGCTGACACGTCCTGTGTCTGTTGCTAGCTACGATTGCGCTGGCTGACTTCACACGGGTACACAGCCCCCCCCCCCCCCCCCCCCCCCCCCCCACCGCGTCTCTGGCTGACAAAACAACACAGGGGAGACGCAGCAGAGAAAACACAAACACACTGAAAACAGTCACACACACACACGCTCAATGCTAGCCATCATGCTAATGAGCCAGCGTTAGCGCTCAGCTCTGCTCTGCTCTGCTCTGCTCTGAGAGCCTCTCCTCCCCTCGGCTTTGTGATCTCCTCAGCCTCTCTGTGTGTGTGTCTCCTCTCGCTGGGGCTGTT
>NC_084995.1:42872563-42887563 GCF_963854185.1 Sardina pilchardus | reverse complement strand
TCTCCTCTGTCACTTGGCCGCTCCCCGGCAGATGGAATTCGTATCAGTCTGGTCTCTCTCTCTCTCTCTCTCTCTCTCTCTCTCTCTCGTTCTCTCTCTCTCTCTCTTGTTTCTTCATTCTGAGAGAAGGAGCTTGAGAGAGGAAAAAGGGGTCTCAGCAGCCAACATGTGGAAGCATGAAGGCAGAGCGACATTCCCAGTAATGTTCTTGTCCTTGTAGAACATTGTGCTTCCTCCCTCTTTTTTCCCTTTTTTTATGAGATGCGGTTTTCCTGACTCCGATGAGGAGACCCAGATGGAACCGCTAAGCTAAGCTAAACCCCCCCCACAACCCCTCCTTCCCCCAACCAAGTGCCCCCCAGCTCTGCCCCCCCCCCCCCCCCTCGCCCCCTCCACCCCCCTCCCCAGGGGACATGCTGGGGTAAGAGAGGGGTGGGGGCGAGCGCAGCACAATGAGCCCATTTTATTCAAATAAGCCTGACATCTGGGCGCAGTGTGCCCGGCTCATCTCGACTTGCGCGAAGGAATTTGTAGGGGGCACAACCCGTCGCGCTTGGGCGCGGCACAATATGCTCCCTTCCTGATTGGTTTAATGAAGGATGTCCTCTGGCCAGAAGACATGATTTGATTAGGAGACGAGGTTACAGGCCCCAGAGAGCAGTCACCACAAGCTGCTGCCGCGCCACCGCCGCCGCTACGCCACAGTCACAGTCACAGTCGCCGCGGCTACGGAGAGCAACACAGCCCACAGTAGCGATGCGCAACACGCCGCCGCTCCTCTGCTTCCAATCAAAGCCTCTCGTCTCTATTTGTTCACAGGCAGAGGGGAAACGGAGAACAAGAAATAGCTTAGTGCTGCAAATGATGTCACTGCCATTATGTAATTATACAGTTATATCACGGTTATTACACAATGCCTTAGGTGTATGAATAGAACGATATTAGCACACTCTGTGGCAAGCCAAAAACTGAATCTATCCCCATAAAAAAAAAAGTTTTAAAAGGCGATACTGAAGTCATCCAAAATCCGTAAACGAGAAATGATTTCATATTTGTCTGCACACCATCTCTATCTCTCCTCAGCTCCTCTCTCCTTCACTCTCTCTCTCCCCCTCTCCCTCCTTCCATCTCACTCTGTCAACTTGAAGGTCACCCCATCTCCCATACTCTCCTGAGAAACTTCCATTTTAGGTAGTCAGGCTCCGTGCAAACATTTTTTGGAAGTGATCCCTTCACCAAACCTTTCTTGGGCCACACTGCTCCCCCCCCCACGTACCCCCCCTCCACCCCCAGTCCTCTACCTCCAGTGCCTCCCCAGCCTCCCTACCTCCCTCCAACCTGGTTTCTGTTATCACTGGCTAATGCCTCATCCACAGGCCGGGCCAGGGCGAGATGTTTCTTAAGGTGGAATTCCTGCATTCATATGGTTATGATTTGAGGACGTCAAGCTGGATTTTTGTTTTAAGGCGTGCGCTTCGCTCAGGGCTACGAGAGCCAGCTTCAGGCACATCAAAGAGCCGCTGCACTGAATCAAGGTGATTTCAACCCTCCCTATCCCCAGCACTCCTCCGCGTAAGCACACACACACACACACACACACACACATCTCTCCTCCTCCCACGACCTCCCACCCCCCTTCCCTCACCTTCTCTGTTGCACATGTGTCCGCACCAGCTGCAGCGTTGTGAAGCTCGCAGCACACTTAGCGTGGCCTACTTCCACCCCCCACCACCCCCCTCGCCCCCCCCCCTGCCCCCTGCCCCCGCCGTGCCCGCGTTACGGCCTCACCCGCCCCGGCGGCGCCGAGGGCACAGCGCCGCGCCACGCCGCGCTCCCGACCCGCACACTCAGAGCCCACTTCAAACCGCCCAGCACGCGCCGCTCACCTGCGCTGAGGTCAAACGTATTGATCCTCTGCTAATTGCTAACACAGCTTAAATTTGACACTAGCAATCCCAACATCCCAAGTATTACAAATCCACCATCGCTTCAAAAAAAAAAAAAAAAAAAAAGATGTTAAGCTACATGACAAGCTACTGTGGGCCATTTTCGGGGGGTTAGTTTTCTTGCCAGCGCGTTTGGAAAATAACGGGGATGTACGAGAGCAAGAAATCAAAACAGGAGGTTGAATGCGATGCCTCAGATGAGGCTCAACAGGGGGCGTCCACTGCGCCCGCTCAGGCCCGTTTCCTGCCACACATGTCAGGGTACGCACAAAACTCGCACCAAGGACCTCATATCAGCCGTGTGTGTGCCAAATCCACGGTCCCTCTCCCTCAATCCCAAACCCAAGCTCCAAATGGATTCAAGCTGGAGACGGGGGTTACATGAGGGTTACAAAGTATGAAGGAATTTGGAAGTAATTCCCCTTATATTGGATTTGGACAGGATTTGCCTCTGCCATGCTTGAGCAGGGCCCGCACAGAGCTTCACAGGACAGAGGGAGGGAGAGACAAACACACACACACACACACCGCACTCCTGACATGCTAGCGCTTCACAGGACAGAGGGAGGGAGAGACAAACACACACACACACACACCGCGCTCCTGACGTGCTAGCACTTCATGACACTCTCTCCATATGTTGATATCAGGCCCAGCAAAAAGGAAGAACAACACCAAACGGAACATAACAAAGCTAAACAACAACAACAGCAAAAACAAGACTACACCTTGTACAGAGACGAGCCTTGAACTTGAGACGCAATGAAAGGCTCTCTGCAGTTGACATGGCAATTCTTTTCAGCACTTTAGCACTCAAAGCTTTTGACAAAATTATCTGGGGCATTGTAAACATCTGCTCGGGCCCCAGTAAAAGAGACAGATGGTGTATTTTTAGTTATTTCCCTTATTATGTCGCTCCGTGTGCGCTGCTCTGTCGGTGTGAGTTTCACACACATCAGTGATCAGTTTGCTGGTGTGTGATGTGGTGGAGGCTATGACAGGGCCCTCTGTGTAGACAGAGCTGTGAACACAGTCTGCGCCCATATGGTACAACACTCTGAGCCTGTGTGTGTGTGTGTGTGTGTGTGTGTGTGTGCAGGTCCTCCGGTGAATCTTGATGTATGCATGGTTGCACTTGTGTGTGGTCAAGCTGGACCTGTCCCTATGCATGTCTCTCAGGATGATGTGTGTGTGTGTGTGTGTGTGTGTGTGTGTGTGTGTGTGTGTGTGTGTGGAGGCGCTGGTCCCTGGCAGCGGGTGTCATGTGGATGGGTGCAGCCTGGCTCCTTCATTAGGCAGCCGAGGGCCGGGGGGAGCCGGCTGGACCCCTGTCATTGATCCTCCTAGGCAGCCAGTGCAGCCTGCACATTCAGGTCACGGCCCTTTTAGCTTGGAAGCAGCGCCGCTTCATATCACTCCACTGACAGGCACACCTCTCTCTCTCTCTTCTCTCCCTCTCTTCTCTCTCTCTCACTCTCTCTCTCTCTCACTCGCTCCTTCACTTTTTCTCCCGCTCTGCTTCCTCCCACTCACACACCATCTCTCTCCATTACTTGCATAAACTCAGTATGCCTCTTTAATTCTCACCCTGATTTCACACAGTCACACACACACACACGCGCACACACGCACTTACGCCTGCACACACACACTCACACACTCAAACACACACAGACACTAGCGGGGGGGAGGCGAGGTTAAGGTTATCTGTCTGTGTACTCTGGCATTAGCTTTAATGAAGTGCAGCTCTGTGTTTTGTTATTTTGCTGTATTCTGTTGGTTTAACTCCAGATGGGCCTGGATCAGACCCATGCTAAACACGGCACACACACGGCACACACACACAGGGCTCCTCTCTGCGCCGCGACCCCGCCGTGAAAGACACATTCACATGGCCGCTCCGCTCCTCTCCAGCGCAGCACCGGGAGGAGGAGGAGGAGGAGGAGGAGGAGGAGGAGGCAGGGTTATTCTAGTCGACAGAACACCTAAATCTGCACAAGGAGAACGCTGGATGAAAAAGTATTTGATTTAAAAAAAAAAAAAAAAAACCCAGCTTGTCTGAAGCATGAAAGAGAAAGTGTGAGTTTTCTATTTCGATGCGAGCGTTCAGACAGATAAATTAGATAAGGCATCCTCAGGGGGACGAGCCTCAGGTTAACCCGCGTCTGACACATTATGTAAAAACACTCACAGCTCTAGTCCAATAGATTTGGCACATCAAAAGGCACCCTGTTTTTAATGTCTTACATTTTCGCTGATGCTCTACACTGGCCCTGTTTACCCTCCCGCAGGAGAGTAGAAAGGCACAATACACATGCAGAACAGAACAGAACAGAACAGCACAGCACATCGGCTCTTTGAGTCGCTCCATCCCAGACACTTACTTGAACTGAACAATCAATAGCCAAGTCCAAGCACTATGGTGGTAAAGAGCATGGACATACTGTAGCCCTGGCATTGCTTCTGTGCCACCTCCACGCCTAATAGACTGTGCATTTGTGTTGAGAGTCAATTAGCTGTATTGAATGTAGCGGAGGTTAATCTGTAGGGCAGACTTCTCAGAAACCAGGAGGGGGGGGGGGGGGGGGGGGGGGGGGGTTCAGGGTGGGTTCTCCTGTGGGAGCAGCCTGACAAAAATCAGACGGAGACTTTTTTTTTTCTTCATCGCCTTCCTCTCGCATACGGGGGCCCAAATTTGCTCGTGTCTAGCGTGGTTTCGTGCGGCATGGTCAGAATTTAACAGCCATGAATATTGAATGTGAAACAGTGTGTCAGAATGTGGCAAGAAAATAAACATGCGGCGGGCTTCAAAGTGGCGCGGCCGGCAGACGTGGGATTGGAAGTGATAGATTTAACATCCACGCTCACGGCTGGGGGCCCCCAGCACAGGCCCATGGGTGGGTTTGATCATCCTACACTGACACCCCCTCCTCTCCATCTCCCACCACCAACTACCCCCCCCCCCCTCCCCCATGTGCCCCCCCCCAGTGACACCTCTTCCCTACCCAGCCCCCTCCTCCTCGCCCAATGCGGCGCGGACTTCAAAGCGCCGTGGCCAATCCTGCAGCTTTGCTGGAGAGACGGGCTCCAGTCAGCTCACCTGCCCCATGATCACGCTGACCTCCCGCCACCCTTGCCCCCCCCCCCCTCCGCCTCTCCCACCTGCGCAGAAACCTCTAGAAGCTATAATTAAAAATGAGAGGGGAAGAGGCCTAGTGGTGGTGTAAATGACTAACCCTCTGGCTTGTCCAACTCACCCCCCCCTCACCCCCCCCCCCCCCCCCCAGCCCAGCAGCAGCCCCCCCGGCCCCCTCCCCTCCCCTCTGGGATCTCTCTCCTGCATTTGGCTTTCCCTTTTTTCTCTGCGCCTCAGCCTTGGGAATTCCCCCACGGATGCTGTGTACCTTCTCCTTCTCCCTCTCTCTTTCTCTCCATCTCTCTCTCTCTCTCTCTCTCCATCTCTCTCTCTCCATCTCTCTCTCACACACACACACACACAGACGCTCCATGTCTCCATGTCTCTCTCTCTGGTTGCTGAATGACTAATGGCGGCAGGGGACGGACTCCCTGGGTCTGTGGCGTGTATTTACCACTCATCCCGGCTCATCCCGGCTCGTTCAAAGGGGCATGGGGCACGCTTTAATTACCTCCTCAAACAGAATCCCAGCTTCGCTCCACTCCTCTTCTGCTTCCCCGGCTTTCCTCTCCTCCTCTCCTCCTCTCCTCCTCCTCCTCCTCCTCCTCTTGGTCTGCACTGCTAATATATATCCTGCCTTTGCTGCTGGCTGGCGGAGGAAATGGCAGACGCCTCAGAAATGGCTGTCATTGGCTTTGTTGATAGGGGTGGTGGAAATTGAATTTTCTTCAAGGTCAGCGACATTAAGGGGTGTAGGGGAATTCGCTGAGCCTCCCTTGAAGTCGCTGGGTTGAGACGCCAGCCCCAGTATTGATTGGTCAGCAGTGCGTCGGCGGTCTGTCACGGACTCATCAGACCCTTTGAGCCTCCACGCTCGCTTCCCCTCCTCACAGCCGGGGGTCAATGAAAGTCTGTGAAAGTCCGCGGATGCAAAAAAAAAAAAAAACAACAACACAGAAACGCCAGAAATGTCCCATGTGTAAGACAACAGTACGACTTGTACAAACTAGGGAATGCACTCACTAATACAGGCAAGCAATTATTTGTGTTCTGGTGAGGGTTCTTGCGTCAGCTGCAGCTCAGTTAACGGCAGCGTGAGCGAGCTCCAGTGAGTGCGAGCGTGAGGTCTGAGCTCACGGTGTTTGTGTCACATCCGGCCCGGGATGGAAACGTTTATAAATAGCAGTGTATCCTTAGGTGAGAGAGCTCACACTCGTAAAGTAGCGGGGGAGACGCAGAGCAGAGGAAATGAGCAAGAGACGGCACACACACACACACACACACACACACACACACTCACACTCACACAGAGACCCAGTAAGTGCAGACCTCCCACTCGGGTAGCCTGGCGAGGGCTGCAGGAGGGCTGGCTGGTGGTGAGAGAGTGTGGTGCTGCAGGTCCAGCTGTGCATGTGCGGTCCTCCCGGGGCCTGCTGTCATGCTATTGGCATGACCACTCACAGCCCGGCCCGGCCCGCTCCCACCAACGGGCCCCACACACATCCGGTCAGTCTCACAGCAACCCACAGAAACACAGGCGTCTCCAGAGAGGGAGCTGTCTTAGTGAGGAGAGAGGAGAGGACTTTGCCCTTGGAGTGCTCAGGCTCGGTTCTAGCACCAACGCTACCTCTTCCCCCTTCCACCCCTCCCTCCCTCCCTCCCTCTCTCCCTCCCTCTCTCCTGCTGTAGTGTGTTTAGAGCTGTCCAGCCCCTCTGACAGGGCCTGTGTACACTGTGACTGACTCTCCAGCACTCTCCTCTCCCTCTAATTAGATCCCCTTTCTTCACTTCCCTTCTCCTCACTACTCTCCCTCTCACACCTTTCTTCCCTCTGGCTACAACCAACCTCTCTCTCTCTCTCTCTCCCTCTCTTTCTCTCTCTTTCTCTCTCTCTCACTCTCTCTCACACTCTTTCTCTCACTCTCTCCCTCTCTTTTCTCTCTCTCTCTCACTCTCTCTCTCTCTATCTCTTTCTCTCTCTGCGGTGTGTGTGAGTGGCAGGAAAAGGAAAGTGGCATACAGTAGGCTGTCATGCGAGTGATGTGAGTCACGTGCGCTAGCGCTGCTGTCTCCTGCTGCTGCTGTGGATCTGATCTGAGCGAGCTGCCTCCGCTCCCTCTCCTGATTGGCCAGTGCCCCACGGCAGGTGCTGAGTCCAGAGCTCCTCGCTCGGGCCCCCGTTCCTCCTGACCAGTGCAGCAGGCCCCCAGCACAGGCTGCAGGCCACAGGGACACACACACACACACACACACACACACACACACACACAGACTGACCAATCAAACGAAGCCAGGCCAGAATCAATAACGCTGGACACATGTCATGTTCTAACAGAGAGAGCATTGAAACCGTGCTGCTATCTAACACCATGCTGAATGCATGAATTGTGATAATGACAATATTTGAAGATCTGATGAATATTATTAGTTTTTTTTTTTTAACGAGAAACACTTCACAGATGTGCACACATAATGTCTGCTTCAAATGACTGGCAAAGAGACATTAATGAGCACTTTAGCAACTATCTGATTATGCACATGTAATTAGTAGTGAATATTAGGCTACTGGGAACCTGTTTGGGCCATTTACTAGGGTTTCACCCCCTTCCTGTACGCTAAACTCCAGTCCAGGGGGGTCTGACCTGAGCAAACACAGATATTTCACACGAGCAATAAACCCTCGTCACCACGTGAGGTGAAGGAGCAAATTGAACGTCTTCATTTGGCTGTGGATATAGGGGATAAGTGCAGAAAACGAGGCGTGAAGGCTCTGGGTTGTCTTCCTCTGATTGCAGCGGCTAATTAGGGCTGCGCTACTGGCCGCCCCAGCGTGAGGCCTGCCTGCCTGTTTATTAGAGCAGCGCTGGGAGGACCTGAGGCTCTCCAGCCTCCGCAGCTCACATGGGTCCAGCATGTAGCGGCAGCAGCCCGCACAGGGCCCCATGGCACTACCTAGTGGCTCTGCCCCCCCCCCCCCTCTCCCCCCCCCCCCCACTCACACACACTTTAACTGGGCCCTATAAAAGACTAAAGTGCCTCATTGGCAGGACCACCAGGGCAGCACATGTGGGTCATATACTGCACATGTATATATATTTTTAAATGTATGACAATTTCGCATGATCAGCTATAACGCTTGTAATAAAGTTATTAAAAGAAAAAAAAAAACCGAACAACTCAAAAGCACGTAGAGTGAAAGAAGACATTTTCTCTACAGGAGTAAAATGCAGAGTATATGAGCTTCCAAAATGGAGCCATCGCAAAATCAACAAATGCTCTCCTTGTAGCTTTGAGCCCTCACAAACAGAGCCAGGGGGGAAAGAGAGGCAGAGAGAGAGAGAGAGAGAGAGAGAGAGAGAGAGAGAGAGAGAGAGAGAGAGAAAAAGGGCAGAGGGAGAGAGAGAGAAAGAAAGAGAGAGGAGAAAGCCATGCGTGGCTAATGTAGCAAAGCCTGGCCTCTCGTGAGTCTCCGGGCCCCTATTCCTCCTGCATTGTCACAAACGAATAAATAAAGGAGTGCCGGGGGGGGGGGGGGGGGGGTGCTGAGAGGGAGAGCGGTAATCACCAAAGACAACAGGGCCGCTGGAGGGGCGAGTATCGACCGGCCGCCACAGGTGACTGGCCCTGCTCTCAGATGCATGCAGACGCTCAGATAATTGCACAGACTGGACTTCTCCGCCTGCTCCCTTTGTGCCAGTGAGGGTGTGTGAGTGTGAGTGTGAGTGTGTGTGTGAGTTGTGTGTGTGTGTGTGAGAGAGTGATTTCTTTAAGGACCTGTGCGGTATGTGCACTTTGCAGACAGACAACCTCCATTCAGTTGGATCCATTTGGATGCTCGTTGGTGCAGGGAGGAGGTGGTTGTGTGGGGGAAGGAGTGGAGGTTGTTTGTTGTGTGTTTTTATTTATTTATTTTGTTTGGAGTTTCAGCAATATGAGAGTGATTTTGTTGTTGTTGTTGTTTGGAGTTGTGGCAGGAACTCTCTGTTAGAATCACTCTGCTGAGTGTTGTGATCTTGTGTTGTGGGCACATGAATGCACAGCCTGCGTGTGTGTGTGAGTTGTGTTGTGGGTGCATGTGTGCACAGCCTGTGTGTGTGTGAGGTGTGTTGCTGTGTTGTGGGTACGTGTATGCACAGGCTGTGTGTGTGAGAATTGTGTTGTTGTGTTGTGGGTAGGTGTGTGCACAGCCTGTGTGTGTGTGAGTTGTGTTGCTGTGTTGTGGGTACGTGTATGCACAGGCTGTGTGTGTGAGAATTGTGTTGTTGTGTTGTGGGTAGGTGTGTGCACAGCCTGTGAGTGTGTATGTGTGTGTGTTGTGTTGTGTTGTGGGTACATGTGTGCACAGCCTGTGTGTGTGTGTGTGTTGTGTTGTGTTGTGGGTACATGTGTGCATAGCCTGTGTGTGTATGAGAGTTTTGATCTTGTGTTGTGGGTACGTGTATGCACAGCCTGTGTGTGTGTGTGTGTGTGTGTGTGTGTGTGTGTGTTGTGTTGTGGGTACGTGTGTGCACAGCCTGTGTGTGTGTGTGTGTGTGTGTGTGTGTGTGTGTGTGTGTGTGTGTGTGTGTGTGTGTGTGTGTGTGTGTGTGTGTGTGTGTGTGTGTTGTGTTGTGAGTACGTGTGTGCACAGCCTGTGTGTGTGCCCCTGCACAGCGTGCGTGCGTGAACGTGTGGAAAATGTGTTTGTTGTGCATCAGCGCTGTGTAAGCAGTGAGCGGCCTCTTATCAGTGGGATCGGAGCAGAGGAGGGGTGTGGTGAGGGGGGGTGAGGGGGGCGAGGGTGGAGGGAGGGGGGCGCAGGCGGGCGGGCGGGCGGGCGGGCGGGCGGGCGTGCGGGCGGTGGATGTGGGGGGTTGATGTGCCAGATCCGCTGCTGGTGCCAGGCTGTGCCTTATCTCCTCCCCATCGCTGGCGGCGCATCGGAACGCACTCCCCTCGCAGATGATTTACTCGCTCTGTAAACAGAGATTAGAGCAAAAATGTCCCACACCAGGGCACGGGCGGCACATGGCCATTACTGGGAAACCGCAGTCGCGTGTCAGGGGCAAAGCCTCGGGGAGGCGGCCGATGCCACGCGGTGCCACCGGCACGGGGAAGGAAGGAAAAACAAGTTTACAGTTTAGCCTGACACCATTCTCACTTGTCACCGTGTGAGCGCGCAGGCACGCTAATGTAGCACGGCGGCGGCAGCGCTGCTTTAGGGAGACTGGAGCGGGCGGTGACAGCTCCGCTAAATGGTGCGCATTCTCACAGCGAAAACCTAACCGAGACACACTGGAATTTGGACAGCAGCAGTTAGCAAAGTGGGGAGTTGCAACCCATTACTGCTCACTGGAGATGTCTAAATGAAGTCCCATAAGAAGCGCTGTCTGGGACTTATAGACGTCTGCTGCAGCCAAGGGCTCTTAAGTATGGAGAGTGAACAGTGACGCTGATCCTTGACAAAATCCAGCCAGCTCTGTGACACACTACAAAGCGATTGTCTGGGTGTGTGTGCAGCTCAAATAGACCCCATTATCCCTGAAGAATTCCTGGGATCCCTGTCAGATAACTCCGACTAATTCTGCTAGCTTCTCTGCTCACATCCCTGTAGGTTAGCTCTGGTACCGATGCAGCGCTTTCTTTTCTCACGCTAATTTTCAAAGGCACTTTGCTGAACACCAGGCTTTGTCTCAGCCATTGCCTGCCATTACAGAGGATTGCACAGACTCCGCGCCTAACTTTTGGATCTTAGGCCACTTTAGGTCATTTAGTTCAAAAGGTATGCCCTGCTTGGCCAACTAAAGAAGCGATTTCCCCAAGTGTTAGCTGGAGCCGAGAGACTGTCAGCATGACACAGTAAAAGAGACACAGAGTCAAGGCTCAGCTACGTCCTGTTCCCAGGGGCAAGTGAGCCAACTCAGGGTGAACCAGCGCTCTCACATTCAATTTCTGTGACTGGAACATTCCTGACAGGGACCCAGCTTCACGGTTTCAATTTCTGCAGGTTCTGCTTTCCTCCTTTCTTTCTTTTCTTCTCTCTTCCCTTCTTTCTTTCTTTCCCTCTTTCTTTTGTTTCTTTCTCCCCCTCCCATCTTGTACAGAATCACAGGCCCGTCAAAGCCAGAATTCTGTTCTGTTATCAGGCTGCCGTGAGAGAGTCACTTTTCCCCTTTATGGTCATGTTTAGCTAATATCGCTACTGGCTCGCCTCTAAGTCAAAACAGGTGTTGCAACGTTATCGTCACCCTCGCTCTCCACTGTTTTCCTTGGAGATTCCAATTTGCTGTTTGGTTAAAGGTTTAACCTCTTCTCCTTTGATTTAGTGGGACTCCAGGTTTACTCTCAAGAACTCTCCTGCTGTTGGATGATGAAGCAGGGCTGTGTCTTGTTGTTCGGCCCACATGCTCACCCCTCTCCCCTCTCCCCTCTCCCCTCGCCCCTCTCTCCTCGATGTGCTCGGTGGGCTCAGGGTGACGTTGCCTTCGTCTCCTCGGCTTTCGTCTCCTCGTGGTGGCCAGAGAGGCCCCTTCTCAGGAGGCCCGTGTGAGCCGTTATGTCGCCACCCGCACGTTACGATGTGCTGCGAGGCCGTTTAAGTTCACAGGCAACAAAAGCTTCACAGGAGGGGAGGGGAGGGGAGGCGGCCGGGCTGGGGGCTGGGGGCTGGGGGCTGGGGGCTGGGGGCTGGGGGCTGGGGGATCATGGCTCTGGGATTTCACACATGTGGGAAGCGGAGTGGATTCTGGGTTTAATTTGAACCAACAACACCCAGTGAGACCGAGCCCTCCCCTCCCTTGTACTCTTACCATCCCAGCTGCAAGTATGTGTGTGAGTGTGTGTGTGTGTGTGTGTGTGTGTGTGAGTGAGTGAAAGAGAGAGGGAGAGAAAGTGCCGCCCGGCAATAAAAGTGATATAAAGTGAAAATCAATCCCTTGCGCACGCATCAGCCCCCTCTGAGCTCTCGCTGTTTCCATGTCTGACGATAGCGAGATTAAAGGGAAGGCCACGTCTGAACGCCGAGAGATGGCCATCACTCAGTCACAGGCCCTGCCAAGCTGTGCACGGGCCAAATGACCATTCTCTCTGTCTCTCTTTCACTTCTCGCTCGCCTTTCCTTTCCTCTCTTCTCTCTCTGTTTCTCCATCTCTTCTGAAGCATGCCTCTATCCTGAGCCAAGCCAACTCCCCACCCCTCCACCCCCCCCTCCACCCACCCCTGTCCAGCCTAAGTCCTGGCCCCCGCCCATCCTTGCTTTCTCTTTCTCTCTCTCACGCATTAGGAGGTGATTTAGTGTCCTCCCGTCCCCTGGTACGCACAGGGCTGATATCAAACCGCAGCGAGCAGCACTCCTGCAAGACGGGCCGCTGCGTCTGATCCAGGCCAGGAGAGAATGGACTAAATAAAAACACAAGCCTTTAAGTCGAGCCTGATACGCACAGCTTAAGCCTTCAGCTGCACGCTCTCCTCTTGGACTCATACACTAGAGCAGGGGAGGGTGGTGTGGTGGTGGGGAGGGGGGGGGGGGGGGAGAAAAATCACACGTCTCAGCGTAGATTTATTCCCCGGTTTAGAGAGGATGTCTAATGGAGCATGAATCTGTGCCAGAACATCAAGCCCTCTCCCCTCTCTCATCGGAACCCGCCTGTGGAACGCAGAGCACCTTTCACCTCACCTCCACCCCTCCCACAGCATCACACGCGGTCTGTTCTTCTCCTCCACCCCTCCCACAGCATCACACGCGGTCTGTTCTTCTCCTCCACCCCTCCCACAGCATCACACGCTGTCTGTTCTTCTCCTCCGCCTCGGGAGCTTTAGAGCTGTCACAAAGCACAGGCAAAACCGGCTAGCTAGCTCTTTTCCCAGCGCAGGCCTGTTCAACCGAGCACCCTGCAAAACAGGCCAAAAAAACGGTCCAAATGAGCTCCGAGGGTTAATCACGGCCAGAGCTATTAATAAGCCGATGCGTGTTCACCTCCAGACCCATTGTGTAATCACACAGCGGCCTGTCAACCGCTTGTTTTTGCTGGGGCGACTGTTTATAGTTCTGCCACTCAGAGCGCCACGAGCTGTTTGGCCACAACTCACAGCCAATCACAGGAGAGGCAGCGGGGCCATGCGAGCGAGCACACACACACACACACACACACACACACACACACACACATGACCACCATGTCATTTCTGGAAACGGGATACCGGATCGCTTTGTGAGAAATTATGACAGAATCGCTTTTCTTCAGCGCTGAGCAGGAAAAGCAAAAATCCTAAGCTATAGAGTAGATGCAGCCTAATGCTTAGTGTCAGTGGGCTTCCACTGTAAATGGTCCTAATGGCCGCCCTTTCATCAATAATGAAGCGCCTCCCCAGCCACAGGCCTCCTGCTCATCAGGCCACGGCGAGGGGATGGAGCTGACAGCCAAATGAGCCAGCGTAGCGTATACATGTCCCAAATGAGCCACCGTAGCGTATACATGTCCCAAATGAGCCACCGTAGCGTATACATGTCCCAAATGAGCCACCGTAGCGTATACATGTCCCAGGTCACAGGAGGCAGCAGAGTGGAAGCGTGGGGAAATTGCTCTTGCGCCGCCGCCCCACTGCCACCCCGGACGCTCTGCTTAACCTGCCATGCAAGCACTCCTACCAAGCCAAGAGAACTGCACGGTGTGCTATTACACTCCAGCGTGTGTGTGTGCACATGTATGTGTGTGTGTGTGTGTGTGTGTGTGTGTGTGTGTGTGTGTGTGTGTGTGTGTGTGTGTGTGTGGTGTGTGTGTGTGTGTGTGTGTGTGGCTATCATGACAAGCTTGACAGAGAGTGTTTTTTTTAATTTTCTTTGGGGTTTGAAACAGGGCCATCTCTGTGCTGCGTTCACAAGCTCCACTGATAGCACCTCATGCGCTGTCAGAGCCCGCATCACATCCCCCTGCTCGCTGTGACATCTGGATGCCTCGCTCCTCTTTCGCTTTTCTCTTCTCTCTATCCCTCCTTCCTCGCTTTTTTCCTCTCCGGTGAACACAGCAGCTACCAAATGAGGGGAGACAGATGCGCGGGCCGCTGTGGCAGCAGTGCCCCAGGCATCGCCCGGGCTGCACTCGGAGGCGCCGCGTGGCACGGCGTGGCGCGGTGGGGTGCGGAGCGGAGCGGGCGTCAGGGGCGTGGAGCGGGCAGCACCTCTCACGCCGAGGAGAAAACAGGCTGTCACAAAGCTCGCACCGCCGTGCCCGTCTCTGACACGAGCGCTCCTCTCTGCTGTCAGACGAGCCCAGAGCGAGAAGAGAAGAGAGAGAGGCTTACAAACAAGGCAAAAGCAGAGAACAAGGGAGGAAGAGAGGGAGGGAGAGAGAGAGAGAAAGAGAGGGAGGGAGGGAGGGAGGGGGGCGTCCATGTGTGATCTGTCACAGATGCTCAGAGGAACTACCTTAGGTGACAGTGTGTGATAAGAGCGAGCGCCTTGCCTGTGTTTCCGGCTGCCTCTAATTAACCCACTGCCGATTGCCCCGAGGAGCCCTCTGCGCTAATTAGAGGGGAGAAATATGTCTCTGATTCGGGGCGGCGCACACACACACACACACACACACACACTCACACACAGAGCACTCTCATCCTGGCAGACATGCCAAGGTGTGAGAATAAAAGACCTGTCTATTGTGCTCACTGCTCCCGTGAGTGTGTGTTCGTGACTGAGTGTGTAATGCATGTGTGAGCAACTATGCGCCTGCGAGCCCAGCTGGTGACAGTTAGCAGCCTGAGATTCTAATGATGTTCTCCCCGTTCTGCGCTCTAATTTGACTGTGTGTATGACATCATTATCAAGCGGCGAGAGCTGCTCCAGGAGCCGCGCACAGACGCCATAATCGGCCATTTTGTTTCAATAAATGCCGCCAGGACGGGAAGGGCCAGTTGCACAGCACAGCTCTGTTTTTAAAGAGAGTG
>NC_084995.1:42852563-42867563 GCF_963854185.1 Sardina pilchardus | reverse complement strand
GCATGTGTGTGTGTCACACACATATACACACACACACAAAGGCCCTTTGTCCTGTTTTTAAGTGTATCTCAATGCACGTTCTCTATGTGTGACAGACAGGCCAGTTCCAAAGCAAGTTTGGCTGCCTGCAGACATCAACTGTGATTTGCTAAAGAGTCCGTAAGCTGACATTTATTAAAGGAGATCCACGGAGACTTACGGGCAGTTGACAGTCCTATGGTCACACTCAACAGGAACTGGACCACACTCCCCACAATAAAAAGAGCTATGAAGTTGCAGAGAGGCTCATAATGCTCCCAGGGCCCCTCCAGAGCGCTCAGAAACGCCAGCTCTGTTTTCAGCTTAGCACCATCGCCACCTCCCACCTTCACTCTCAACAGCAAAACCATCCTGCATGGCATGTAAAGAGCTTTGTCAAGGTTTGCAGTCGGAATTCAGGTAGTCTGTGTGTGTGTGTTAGGTATGTGAGTATATATAAGTGTGTGTGAATGTGTGTGTATGTGTGTGTGTGTGTGCGTGCGCGCGTTGAGAGGCTAGGCTGGGGGCCCACACAGAGAATCAGTGTATCCGTCGTTCACACCGTGAACATCCCAGGGAGCAGTAAAGATAGCAGCCCGCCTGGGAAAAGCGGGAGTTTAGTGGACCGTGAGGAACAATGAAACTCAAAAGGCATCGTCCAGCGCGCTGGTGAACGCCAGATGCCTGAGGATGAATCAAGCAGCTGTGGGAGTGAGGAGGGCCATGCAGACGCATACGCAGACGCAGGGTCCCCGCTCCTCTCCTCTCCTCTCCGCTCCTCTCCTCTCCGCTCCTCTCCTTTGTGCGTGGCTCCAAACCTTTGTTTTCTCCCCGTGGCAACATCCCAGCGAGATACACACCAGCATGTTCTTTGTCCTCACCTTTCAGACCGAGCTTGCTTTCATGTCACGAATCCAACAGAAAACAATTAATAGAATTTATTACTTTGTTCAAGTACTTGTTTTTTTCTCTCCTGTTTTTTTTTTCTTCTTGGTTTTGCTCCATACGCACATATGCTCAACAGGCACAGACAGAAAGACAGACAAACACACATTAACATCCATGCCTGAGCACACACACGCACAGAGACACGCACACATCCACACACACACACACACACACACACACACACACACACACACACACACACACACATACTGCCTGAGTTGCTTCTATGTGTTTGATGGTCTAGAGGTTTTCTTCATGTATAAGTTACACTCCAAAAAGGCACCACCAGATGTTAATGATGTTTATTTTTACAGTATGTAATCACGTCTCTGGAACTTATGACAGTAGACAGCCCAGGGTTCTGGAACCATGCCCTGTACGACCCTCACCCTATTTCCTGTCACATTGCTCTCTCCAGATGGACACACACACACACACACACGCACACACACACACACACACACACATATACTCACACAAACACACCCCGATGCACAGACACAGACACACGCACATTCAAAGGGTCACTCACTTATCATATAAGGGACACAGTCATCACGCATCGATAAACTTAAAAAGCAGACATGCTCAAATACAAATCAAAATCACATCATACACACGCACACACACACACACACACACACACGGTGGTTGTGTAATCCCTATGCCACAGGGGGAGAGGTGCGTCTGCTGCCAGGCCCTGCTCAGTAAATCACAGTGCAGACACGGTGCCACCCAGGCACTCAGAGACAAATGGGCCCAACCCTGCGCCAAGTTCCTGGTCCAATGGGCCTGTTTAAAAGAACCTCTGCTCCTTGGTAATTTCCATTAGACTCCCCCTTTGCCACAAACAGTAGCTATCTTGCACTTGGCATCCGTGCGCTAGTTGCAACAAGCCTGATCCTACCCGGTTATAGCCTGCTCCCATCTAAACATCTTAATTAGCACCAATAAGACGAGTAAACAAAGGACTCTAAATACTTAGCCATAAAATCCACTAATGCCATATCAGAGTACAGCAAAATAACACAGTACACACTCGCATTTGCTTTGGCCTTTCCCAAACTGTGAGTAACAAACAATCCCAACAGCTGTGTGTTCTCCCTGGCCGAGGTCGAGCGGGAGCAGGTTAGCGTGGCGCTGCTTGCCTGCCTGTGTGCCGAGCGGCCTGGCGTGGCCATGCAAAGTGAGAGCTAACACGCAGTAATTGTGCACCAGTGACAGTGGCAGTGACAGTCTCCTCCAGGGCCAGGGGCCTGCGTGGGGGGGGGGGGGGGGACACGGGAGGGGAGGGGAGGGGAGGGGGGGTCTCTCCTGGGGCCTGCTGGATGTTTGGCAGGCAGTGAAATAGAGCACGGGATGCTGAGGCGGAGAAGAGGAGGGGGGAGGGGGGGGGAGGAGGGATTGAGCTAATGGTCTTGCATCTTCCTGGCAGCATGTCAATAATGGCTCTTATCACATTAAGCAAAGAGTCCATTAGCTTATTCTCTTTTCCTTTGGCTCGCACCACAGCTACAGCACGCCAGCACAGTCGCGCCGAGCACAGCAGAGCTGCTCTAATGGCCTGTGTCTCTGTGTTACGGACATGGCCATGCCTACACTCACACACACACACACACACACACACACACACACACACACACACACACACACACACACACACACACACACACACACACACACACACACACACACACACACACACACACACACACACACACACACATACACCGTGCCCAAACCAACAAACAGGGCACACACACACACTCACACACACACACACACACACACACTCACACCCGCCCAGGCAAGACACAAACAGGACACACACACCTACACACACATATACAGATATACAGAAAGAGTGAGAGAGAAAATGTGAGAGCAACTTCATAGCTCAGTGGTAATCCTATCATAACACAAAATGTACCTTTGAGTCAAAGTAGCCTGCATTGATGCGTTTGATACATGGACACAAATTAAATCACATTTGAACCGAATCAGGAATCATATTTTCAACAATGTTTGGAGACTGAGGTTTTTTTTTTTTCCTAAAAAGCCATTAGTCTTGTTTTGAGAGGGAAAAAAACTAACAATGCATATCTGGTATCAATGTTTTATTTGTTCTCATTCCAGTTAGGCTAATGTTCTGAGGCCTGTTTTCTTCCCCCCTTTTTCCACATTTAATAACTTTGGGATAATGACTTGAGGGGGTTGCACGCACCGGGCTGAGGGATAGCAGCGCAGCTACACACCTCTGACTATCACACAAACACTAGAGTCGCGCCACAGCCAGGGAGCAAATTGCGAGCACATGTTAATACACCTTCCCCGGGCCCTGCCAAGCCAGCTTTACAGACAGGGGAGACGTGATATAGGGGAGGATAAAAAAGGACACCACACCACCAAAGACCCCTCCGACAGGCCATTTCTCACGCGCCACAGCCCACCACCCCCCCACCCCAACTCCTGACCCCCCCCCAGCATCTCGTCCATCTCACATCTGCATCCCAGACTGGCCCGTCCGATTCCAGAAAAACACACACACACACACACAGCGCACAAAACCTCCTCAATTAATAGGAACCATCAGGACCTCTTATTCCCTTCTTCTTTTTGTTTTCTCTCCGGTTACTCATTGTGTTACAGCACAATTAAGATTCTCGTTTCACAGCAAAACTATGCGGTAAACTGTGCATGTCTCCTAAAACCCCGTACAAACGCAACGAAAACAAACAGACGCGCTGTAGATGTGGCAGCTATCTAGGCAGGGGATCTGATTCTGTGCTCGTGTCTGATGCCTGGTGCAGGTTCTGGTTGTGCTGAGCGAAGGCAGCAACGGATCCGACCCTAAAATGGCTTCCATGTGCTGCCCCGTGTGCACCTCCTCTGGACGCAGGCCAAACTGCGCTGCTTTGAAGGATGCGAGAGGACAGGGCTGGACTAGAGCGGGTCAACTGCGGGTCACTAAAGCAAGGGGCAGCTCACAGGAGAAGGCTGGGGGGGGGAAGAGGTTAGTGGACAAGGCCCTGTAGCTAGCAACCACGACCGACCCGAGTCTGCAGGACTCACAAACCTGCCATCCGAACTGATCCCCGATCAGTGAGAGGAGTCTGCTGTGACTTGTTGCACTCGCAGCTCCTCCTGCAACACTGACTCACAGTAATGTGTTCTCAGTGCAGAGTCCTGGGTTAACTCAGCACCAAGGCAGGTTGGACACAGAGCACTGCCTGTCTGCCTCTGACTCTGGTGAGCATACGAGAGCGCCGGTGCCCTCGTCACGGGTCATTCACGCTGCAGCAGAGCCGGCCTGGCCTGTGCGTTGACCGAGCTGGCCGGCGTAATGCGCTGCTCTAATTGGATAAGCGCAGGAGGGGGAGACCCAGAAGTCTGCTCTGAGTTATAACGAGCAATATGGATATGAGCACGGGGCCATGTGCGCAGCTTATTGGCTAACACCTGCTGTCAGCGGCGGGGGGGGTGGCGCTGTCTTCCGGTTCCACTTCTCACCACATGACAGTTTCATTGAAAAAAAATATATTTTCAAGGCTGAGTTGTCAGCATCTGTCCTTCTCAGAGGTCAGGAAGAGTAATTTACGATCGCTTGTCAGGCAGATCCTCAAGCTCCACACTTGTGGCAGGAGAACAGATGATCTCTTTGGCAGGGCGGATGTCAGGTCAGGCCGGGCCAGCTCAGCCTATGTCATCCTGCACCGCTCTTTAACGCACGGCCGTAATGGTGCAGCATCACGCTTTACAGAGAACAGTTGGATATTTTCCCTCACACAGGAAGGCTAATGCACTTCCAAACTGTTTGCTCTGGTACTGTGTGTGCTGTCAGCCCGCTCCTCGGCTGCGGCGGCGGCTCTGACAGCAGTGCAGGTAAAGCAAGTGTCGGCTCTAAGGGCCGGCCGCGCACCTGTCATCTGTGGGCTGTGGGAGCGGCGGAGACGGAGACGGAGACGGAGGCGGAGACGGCCTGCGCTGGAGCTGCCTGCCCCGTGAGTAGGGCTCCAGCCCTCAGATGTCATGGCTGCAGGCACTGGGCTTTGTGTGCACGGATCCCCTGTGGCACCCCTCGCCACTTCTACTCGGAATTATTCAAGGGATAAAATGAAAAAAAGAGAGAGAGAGAGAGAGTGAAAAAAAAGGTAGTGGAGAGGGAGAGGGAGAGAGACTACTGAGGAAGCCATAGGTTCAAGACCTTCTCAGATCACAAGGAACTTCTGCTTAACCTCCCTTGAAGTGGTGAACACAGGGATCGAGAGGGGCTTTTTGGGGGGGCCGGGGATGTGAGCGCGGCTCCAGGATCAATGAGGAATCCCTGTTGTGTCCACTGGGAACACGGCGTACAGAGGAGCCGGGCAGATCAATGGCGTTCCCAGGCCTCAGCTGTCCGTGCCCAGCCAGGATCCGTCCCCTTGACAGGCACACGGACAGCAATCAGGTTCATGTAGTTCATGTTCCACATTCTGTGGTACAAGGTACCAGTGTAGAGACCTTGCAGAAGGAGGCAGGAATGCACGCTGTACCCAGCCAGCGCTGTGCCAACCGATTCCGAGCTGGCTTTGTCAATTTTCTTTAAGCTTTTTTGTAAAGCTTTTAGCCTTTTGCCCAATGAGCCACAAGCCCATTATTACGGAGGTCCTCGTGCTGTCTGGAGCAACACTAATGACGGGCTGAGATGAGTGCTGATCACGGAGGTGACTCGGCTGACTGTCTTAATCCTCCATGCAAACCACTCAAGCTCTCGCCGCCGGACTGGAGGATGTTAATATGATGTCCTCCTAATTGCTTAATTGCCTGCTTTGTTTTACTGACAGCGTTGCCCCGGCGATGACAAGGCCATCACTCGCTTGTCAGCCGTAATTTACAGGGCAGAGGGCTGGCGACGGCGTTAACCACCGGCACCAGGAGCGGGCGGCACTGGCGAGATAAATACAGCTGTCACTGGCCTTCGTTTCCTGGTGACACGCTGGCAGAGATGGGTGAATGGCAACGATAGACAGATTGAGTGGCCAGGGCAACTTAGCATTGTAATTATTGGCTAATCGTCATTAACCTCGCAAACACTGCTTCAGTTGCATTGTTTAAAGGACTCGAGGATGGGTAATGACAGGGTAATCCGTCATAGCACTGGGGGGCGTTTTGGATGAGGGGGGGGGGGGGAGGGCCACGGCTAATGAGATTTGAGTGTGGGGGGGGGGGGGGGCTGAGTAGATTTGCGGAGCGTCGAGCATGGAGAGGAGCGGGCCACATTAAGCTAATTGGGAGAAGAGTGGCTGCTAGTGCGAGCGCTCCTAATGACGGGTCTGCAGCTCTCCCAGTGACACAGGACTAATGTGCAGAGGGGTGGGTGGAGCGCCGGGGGCAGGGTGTTTATGTGCCAACACACACCGGGAGACGGCCGTGGCAGACAGCAGTACACACTCAGCAAACACCGCCTCGCTGACGACTGCACTGGGCCTCACCTCCTCCATAGGGCTGGATACGGCTCCAGAGAAATGGACCCAGTATAGGGAAGCGAATACCCCAGGAAGGTAACCCAAAAAGGGGGCCTTATTATTATAATGAGAGGTTCCCGGACGTAAGTGAAAGCACATGATTGCCTCCCCTCTCGCCTCCCCTCTCCTCCCTCCCTCCCTCTCTCTGTTTCACGGAGCAGAACACTAGTCAAGCTTGTCCCCTCACATTGCGCAGTCTGTTGTGGCGTGCAGCGCACGCAAGCTTGGGTTTCTCCGCGTGTTTGGAAGCGAGTGTGGCCTAAGCCCCATCTGACTCGAGTCCAGGCGTCTCTGGAAGCGTAGACGGCGTGTGTTTTCATAGCCCCTCTGGAGCTGGCCCGCCGAGCACTGGAGTCTGTGACCTGCATCATGACAGCTGGCTGGCCCTGGTTCCTCCAAAGCAGCTCCATGCCGTAAACACTACAGCCCGGTGTCGTCTCATTCCACCTGATCTGATTGGACCGTGGTGGGAGGGAGGCGGGGGGGATGAAAAATAAGATAAGCGCATAAGCGATACTTGGCAACGCTGCCTTTGTTTGAAAAGCCGAGCGCTGAGAACTGATGCTGGGTTGAAAAAGTCCAAGAGGACAAAGATCAGTTGAAACAGGCGCACATGCAGACATGGCGCTCTCGCATTCTCACAGTCCCTCAGCCTGGAGGTGAGCGTACTCCAGTGCCTGTCACAATCAGTCATCCACGAACCTCGCTGATGACAGTTCCTCTTGTGAACCAAAACGGTTCTCTTTGGCACCCTGCAAAAACTCCCAGAGATCAGCCCAGGCATCAGAGCTGCAGCTGTGGTGTACACTTTCTCTCCCTCCCTCTCCCTCTCTCTCTCCCTCTCTCTCTCAGTCTCCTCGGTGCAAGTAAGTGTAATATTGCAGTGTGTTTAATCTCCCACTCTGGGCTTAATAGCAGTGCTGGTGCTGATAGTGAGGCTCCCCCAGCGCTCCAGCCAGCAGAGAGGAGAGTGATGAATGAGTCCTGTGATCTGTGATTAGGATCGGCCTGTTTAGAGCTGCTCTCCAGCTGGGGACCAGACACACTCACTCACACACTCCACAAAAGTTACCCAGGTCTCTCCTCGTTCTCGCCCGGGGCCCAGGCTGCCAGCTACTGCTGCTATTTACCCAAACTTTAGCAAGTGTGGACATACATCCGCCTGTTTGTATGTGTGTGAGTCTCAGCACTACAAGGTCCCTTTTGACCTTCCCAGATTTCCACAGACACTGGTACCTGGCAGAGCTTTGTGTTTTAGAGAGTGTGTATGGCTAGGGGAAGGAGAGGAGATGGCAGCACAAGAAAGGCTATGCTGAAAGGACGAGTCCTCATTATGAGACTTGATGTTGTGTTTCAGGGCGATCTTTTCTAACCATCTCAATGCCTTTCTTATTCTCCCTTTAATAATTGACTTTCTAATTTGCTTTCATTTTTTCTTCAATTAAATCAAATGGAAATACAAATGCCCAAGCCACTGTGCAGTGTGAAATAACAGCAGTGAGGCTAGAATTTAAAGTCATACCTTCAGGCTAAACTCATACTCACACACAGAATAAAAGTGTAAAATGTTTTTTAATGTATATTTAACAACAAATACTCCAGTGACTATTGATGTGCTGTCTCAGAAGAATTTATTTTTCTTCTTATTTCTGAGGGCATGCTTGTTGCGAGACCGCTCTTACATATCTCATTTTCTCACTTATTTCTGCTATCTATCCTTCCCTTCCTCCCTCGCTCCTATTCTCTCTCTCTCTCTCTCTCTCTCTCTCCCTCTCTATTTAAACATTTATTCTGTGCTAGCGCCTTAAAGGCCCTCGGTGCCTTGTGCCGTTGGTTTTTTACAGCTCTTAAACTGCAGTGTTGCCATTTCTCGTTGAGGGATCGGGGCGGGTGGGGACACGCTGGGTCCCTGTGCTCGTCCTCTCTAATTGTCGTCAGAGTGAGTGTCTCTCCCTTGATGTCGCTGTGCTCTGGGCCAACCCAGCCTCCCCGAGCCCCAGCAGTGGGAGCATTTACAAGATGAACAAAAAAAAAATAGAAGCACTCTCCTCCTCTCTTCTCCTCTCTTCTCCTCTCTTCTTGTATTCCGGTTTCCTCTCTCTCTCCCTCTAGTGCTGGGACTGGCTGGCCCATTTCCTCTCCTCCGGTAACAAAGCTGGAGCCGGGTGGCAGACTACCAGCTTCAGAGTCAGGCTGTCACTGCCTGCCTGCTAGCTTTCACAGATCATTTCATAAACATGACGTTCAGCTTGTAACCCTCAATGCTGATGGTGGGTATGTAATGCTAGACCCGAACTGCGTCTTCCTCCATTGGTTAGAATTGAGATGTGAGCTTTTAAAAAACGCTGATGAGAGATCCACTCCCTGCTCGGAACCAGTGGATCCGCTAAGGGGGGACAAATGCATTGGGTCAAGTATTTTGTGGATCAAAGTTACATGCCTAACCACAAAGCTAGAGTCGAGGCCCTTCCAAGATTCCTTTCCCAGAGTCCCTTGCCATGTCTCCACGTTTGGCAATGTCCGAGTGTGCAGAACTCAGAACTCAGAGCGTTTTATTTTTCAGTGGTTAATAGCACCATCTCCCAAAATGCCGTCCAAGAGAGCTGCTTGGAAGTGGTGCTTATTTCCCCTTCAGGAGCAATACCGCTGCTCTCAAGATGGAAACTCCGTTCCCACGCTTCCAGTCCATACAGATGAGAACGCAGAGGCCAGAGAGGAGAGTGTGCAGAGCACCCTCCAGATTGATATCATTTGATTCCCTCCTCCCGCAAGACATACAGTATATATGCAAGCACAGGCGTTTTCTGTTGACACCATCCTCTTGATAAAGTATTCCTTCATTAATATTTAATCTGACACAAGACGTGCGTCCTCTAAAGCCCATTAACATAAAGCTCAGTAAATACTGATCCGCAGCCTCCCTAATGAATGGAATGCAAGATCGCTGTCACCTCCAAGGCTTCTTCAAAGACATATTTAAATAAACATGAGCAGCCTTATTTTTATGTCTAACATGACTTCCTCCCAGACAAAGATTTTTTTTCCCCTCCTCAAATGTAATTCTGTGCTAACCCAATTCCCCGCACCCCCGTCTCTTATATATATACAGTTCAATATTTAGACTAACCAAATGAAATAATTGTGTTGAGAATATGAAAAGAACACAAACATAAACAAGTGAGGTGCGATTAGTGGGCTCCACTAATATGTCTATCAAGCCCTTAAACAGCGCTGCTTGTGCAGTCACCGAGTGTAAATAGCCGGGCTCTTCACATGAGCGCTCATACTAGGGGGAGTCACAGTGAGAGCTGCCATCTTATCAGGCTGTTTTTGTTAAACAGCCTCATGGCAAACAGATCAATGTCTCCCAAAATGGCATGTGCAATTCACACCTGAACCCCAGTGCACCCCGTTTGTTTGTGTGAGATTTGCTGAAGCGCTATGCGCTCCGCGCGCTGTGCGGCTAATGACTGCATTTGCATGGCTGATTAAAGGTGCAAAAGAGAGGCAGACAAAGAGGAGGTGCAGAGAGAGAGGAGGAGGGGGAGGAGGAGGAGGAGGAGGGAGCACAGAAAGCTGTTATCAGCCTTTACATGTTGCTCCAGGGCCCTTGAATTTCATGTGCAAGTTCTAGCTCCCTCTCCCCTCCACCCCCTCCCTCTCCCTCTCCGGCCGCAGTGATTATGCAGAATCAATACATTTTTGTGTTTGTCTTTCTCTCCCTCTCTGATATGGCCTACAGGATGCTGCAGGCAAGGTGCTGGACCGCTGGAGCATCATGTCGCGGGAAGAGGAGATTATCACCCTCCAGCAGTTCCTGCGTTTTGGCGAGACCAAGTCCATCGTGGAGCTGATGGCCATCCAGGAGAAGGAGGGACAGGCCGTCACCGTGCCCTCGGCCAAGACCGACTCGGGCATCCGGACGTTCATCGAGAGCAACAACCGCACGCGCAGTCCCGGCCTGCTCACGCACCTGGAGACCAGCAGCCCCTCCAGCATCCACCACTTTGAGAACATCCCCAACAGCCTGGCCTTCCTGCTGCCCTTCCAGTACATCAACCCAGTCTCGGCGCCGCTGCTGGGTCTCCCGCCCAACGGCCTGGCCCTCGAGCAGAACCTGCGCCTGCGCGAGCCCAGCCTGCCCAACCAGGCCGAGCCGGTGGACACCAGCGAGTCCGAGGTGTCCCTCTCGCCGTTCCGCAGCGGCCAGAGCCCCACCAGAGGCAACCTCGGGCAGCTGCCCAGCAACATCGAGCCCAAGACGGAGCCCAACAACTCCTCGCCCATCTCCCCAACTCCCTCCTCCACACACCAACAGCAGCCACACACCCCGCAGCAGCAGCAGCAGCAGCAGCAGCAGCACCAACAGCAGCAGCAGCAGTCGCAGCATCAGCACCAGCACCAGCAGCTGCCGCAGGGCAACAGCATGAGCGAGCATCACCACTTTGTGAAGAACGACCAGTCCAAGAGCATCACGCACTCGTCCTTCTCCTCCAAGATGCACCGCATGCGCCGCATGGGCTCCACGTCGCGCAAGGGCCGCGTCTGCTGCAACGCCTGCGGCAAGACCTTCTACGACAAGGGCACGCTGAAGATCCACTACAACGCCGTGCACCTGAAGATCAAGCACCGCTGCACCATCGAGGGCTGCAACATGGTCTTCAGCTCGCTGCGCAGCCGCAACCGCCACAGCGCCAACCCCAACCCGCGGCTGCACATGCCCATGCTGCGGAACAACCGCGACAAGGACCTCATCCGCTCCACCCCGGGCCCCGGCACGCCCGTCATCTCCAGCGCCAAGAGCGGCTTCCACCTCACCAGCCCCGGGAGGCCCCCGCTGGGCTTCGCCACCCCGCCGCCGCTGGACAACATGCTCCAGTCGCCCCTGCAGAGCCCGCTGGTCTTCCCCTCGCTGAAGTCCGTGCAGCCCGTGCAGCCCGTGCCGCCCTTCTACCGCACGCTGCTGTCGCCCGCCGACCTGGTGAGCCCTCCCGTGTCTCTGCCCACCAGCCCCATCCTGCCCACCGCCGCCACCAACAGCGCCACCTCCCTGATGGAGCAGCAGCAGCAGCACCTGCTGGCCACCAGCGTCCACAACGCCCACAGCGCCCACATGGCGGAGATCACCAGCCAGATGGCGCACCGGCTGCCCCCCACGCCGAGCGCCCAGGAGTCGGGCACCTCGGCCTCCACCGCCGCCGCCGTTGCTACCACCGACCCGGCGCCCAAGAAGAAGCCTCGCAAGTCCAGCATGCCCGTGAAGATCGAGAAGGAGGTGATCGACGTGGCGGACGAGTACGACGACAAGGACGAGGACGACGACGACAGCTGCCACCATCACCACCACCACCACCAACACCAACACCACCAGCACCAACACCACCACCGCGGCGGCGCGCACCTCCACAACAACGTCAACGGCAACTGCAACAACAACAACAACAGCGGCAACGGGCACCACAGCGGGGACAGCGGGCACCAGTCGCCCTCTCAGGACGAGATGAGCCCCAGCCTGGCGCTGAGGGGCATGATGCGCTCCGACCGGGACGGGTGCCCGCGCGGCACAGGCGGCGGGTCGGGCGGAGGAGGGGACGGAGGAGAGCTCCGGTGCATGGACAGCTACACCTCCGAGGACCAGGACCACGAGCGCGACTTCGAGAACGAGTCCGAGACCTCCGAGTCCAAGATGTTCTACCGCGACGAGATGATGGACACGGACGAGCATCGAGGCGGGTCAACGGGGGGCAACGGCGAGGGCAGCCTGCACAAAGAGCAGCACGACGAGCGAGAGCACGGCGAGGAGGAGGAGGAGGGCCAACTGAGGAAGGACATGGAGGAGAAGAGCCGCTCCTCTCCCTCCCCCCACCAGCCCGTCATCAAGATCAAGGAGGAGCTCAACGACCCCACCTACGACATGTTCTGCATGAGCCAGTACGGCCTGTACAACGGCAACATGGCCGCCGCTGCCGCCGCCGCCGCCAGCATGGCCGCCCTGCACGAGAGCTTCATCTCCTCCATCGGCTACGGCTCCAGCCCGCCCAAGTTCTCTTCGCACTCGCACTCGCACCCGCACTCGCCCGACGGCGACCTGTGCTCCAGCCCCGACCCCAAGATCTGCTACGTGTGCAAGAAGAGCTTCAAGAGCTCCTACAGCGTCAAGCTGCACTACAAGAACGTGCACCTCAAAGAGATGCACGTGTGCACTGTGTCCGGCTGCAACGCCGCCTTCCCCTCCCGACGCAGCAGAGACAGGTGAGCACCTCACGTCACGTCACGTCACGTCACGTCACGTCACGTCACGTCACGTCACGTCACGTCACGTCACGTCACGTCACGTCACGTCACGGCACTCCCACTGTGTTAGCAAAAGAGTAGAATAGTGTGCCTTTCATATCTGAATGTTGTTCTACTGTACAGTACGTCCTCTACAGCGAATAGTACTAGTCTGTTGTGAATGTCTGGCATTTCCACTCCTGGTACAGTGCTTTACAGTGCGTGCACCTTAAGCAGAATTTGAAAGTCCCACCACCCATAAATCCTAGTTATTATCACATTTTGCTCATATGGCGGTGAAAATGACATATGACTTAGGAAGTGTATTTCAGATCAAAAACACCTACAGGTTTGAACTCTCACGTTGCGTTCATGTAAAGGTGAAAATGACATGACACAGTTATTTAAGATTAAAAGACACACAGTACAGTAGGTTTGAACTGCTCTGAAAGTCAGCTGATGAACAAACTTCCCTCGGCGCCCCTCTCCCCAGACCTCCCCTTCGCTCCTGAGCAGTGCACGCAGGTGAGAGGGGAATAATTACTGCTTTGCTAATGACGTGTTAATTGCTGCAGTATGTGTTGACTGTCATGTCAACGTTAAGGGTGGCAGGGTGTCGACGTGCCGAGACGCAGTGCTTTGTCGGAGCCGTTTGCGGGGGCCTCGGAGCGCTGTTTACCTATGCTCACTCACCTGTCACACGCAGGTGAGCACGCATACATTAGCAGGGGCTGAGGCCTGTCAAACCGCTGCATTTATTAGCGCGTCGGGAGGAGCAGGTCTCGCTACCTGGGCTTGTTAGCACATACCATCCACCCGCACCTCGACCCCAGAATATACCACCACCAGCAGCACCACCACCAGCAGCAGCAGCAGCAGCAGCAGCAGCAGGCGAGCAGTTCATCTCCTGTCTCACGTGTCAGGGAGGCATCAGAGGGCACACAGGCCCCGTAGCGAGCGCTAGTCCCAGGAGACGGGCAGCCTGCGCTCTGGGAACACCAGGAACATTCTGGGATTGTGGTCAATAACTAAACCGTCGCTTGTGGTTCAGAAGCTGAGGTGGTGAGCATGCAGCCATGCGCCGATTTTACAATGTGGAGAACCACCAGCAGTTAAACACTGACTGGTCTAACACATTTTATTCACAGAAATCATTTTTACTGTTCCCACCAAATCACCATAGAGAAAGCTTCAAAATGAACACTACTAGGTGGTTGTACACACGGTAATAATAATTTCAAAAGCCTCAAAGTAGAAATTAGTACAATTTGGCACATGTACAAACACACTTTGTCAGGCACAGCTGCTGTATGTTAGGGTGTGCCATTCCGTAATAGCACATGCCACAGTCAGGGAGGAGAGACAGAAAGAGGCATTCATCTCCATCATTCCACGCTCATGAGGAGAGCGATAAGAGCCTGCACACACACACACACACACACACACACACACACACACACACACACATACACACACACCTACCCCCACACACACCACACTTTCACACACACACACACACACCTGCCTGGTGACAAGTGACAGTTATATTTAGATAATAAAGATGCAGACTTTGAATATGTGCCTTTCCCTCCCTCCTTCTGTCATTAGTAAACAAAAGCCTCTTAGAGGGGTTGTCTCCAGCACAGCCCCCACCCCTCCACCCCTCCACCCCCCCACCTCTCCGCTCCTCTTCTCCGCTCCTTCGCTCCTCTTCTCCTCTTCTCCACCCCCAGCCTTTATTAAGTTCCCATGCTCGGTGTCATCTGTTCCCTCCACTGTTTGTTCATTAGCACAATGTAAATAGCAGCGGTGACTCTGGGACTCGGCGGAGGCGGAACAGCCGAGCAGAAACAAGAGAAACACAGACAAAGGGGAACGAGGGAGAAGTGCAGAGGAGAGAGGGAACGGAGGGAGGAGGAGGGATGGAGGAGAGGAAAGAGGCTGGAGCGGAGGGTACAGGTAGAGCCTGGCAGCACCATGTGAATCCTGCACTCACCTGAACCGTCAGTACTGTAGCTTACCAGCCACCAGGGTGAGGACGGAGCGTAGGGAAGCTAAGAGACAGGCCGGCTCACAGCATCATCTGCAAATAAAGAGACGTGCATTACTAGCTCAAGCACACACTAGTCAAAACACTAACATTATTTACAACACACTTGTTAGTAGGTCTCAAGCTCCTTCCTGTTTATTTAGTAGTTTTGCAGCCGTGTCAAATCTGAACACGTCAGTGTTGCCCGTTTGCACCGTTGTGCTTTGA